>NW_012156558.1:0-17402 GCF_000151545.1 Saprolegnia parasitica CBS 223.65
TTGCGAGCATGTTGTAAGGATATCGTCAAAGAATCGGGCTTCTTGGCTGGGCGCGAGCGCAACGTCAAAGTTGGCGCCGACCGTGATCGTGACATAGACCTCAAAGATGCACCATGACCGCGTGAGCGTGACCGGGTTTTTCCACGGGTGCATGACCATGACGACGTTGTTTATGGCCGCGAGCGACTCTTGGAACGTCGACTGCCACCACGCAAACGGGTGCTCGCTCGCGCGGTGCTGGTTGTTGTTGAAGACGCAAAACCACACGACCGGGTCGTCGATGCAGCGCTCGCGGAAGAACGACTCGAGGCTCTCGAGCGTCTCGAGGAAGAGGTAGCCCCACGCGTGGCTAATGTACCAAGTCGCGGGCTGCACGTACGGCGCGTCGGCCGTGTGGCGGCGGACGTGCTCGACGAGCGACTCTTCTGAGGTGGATGTGTACGGGACGACGTAGTCGAAGCACACCTGCGCAGACGTCTTCACGTGGAAATCAAACCAGCCAGCAGTTTGGAAAGCAAATGTGGTATTGCGATCGGCTACATACCGGTATCTGGGCAACACACTAAACTCAGATTCGTCGTCATTAAACAAAAAGACGCGTGGAAAGACAATCTGGTAACAAACACACAATTTCTTCTGGAGTTTTGCTCCTACCTACATGTATGCCAACCCGCTACATTGACGAGGTCGACGAATATGCAACATGGCCATCGACTACGCGAAAGCACGGGAGGGCCAGCGACGTCTCATCTCCTTGACGGCCGCCGGGGACTCGACGGGCCTTGAATCGTCGAGGGGCATGGGGTGCCGAGCGCGCAAAGAGCGGCGCCATCGGCGCGACCACCGACGGCTGCCAGCGACCAGCACTTACACGGCAAAGGACGAAAGACACAGAGCACACAGCACGCCGGAGCGCGCCATGGCCCTGCGGGCGACGCGGCAAGCCGCGCCGCCTAAGGCACCAGGTGCCCTTGGAATGGCGTCACCCAAATCCAGCCAAAAAACGCGCTCTACCTCTGGAAAACAGCGCTACCATCGACCGACGAACAGTAAAACGCGTCTGCTAATATCAAAGCTATCTATTCGACTGAGGTATAGTCGCTCGTTTGGTGCATGGACGTCGTTGCCAGCAGCAAAGCCACCCAACAACCGATCCCTTCGTCGCATCCTCGAAGAACAGCTACCAGGTCTTTTTCCAGCGCTGCAGCCAACGCCGTTGGATCCGGCTGCTCGCGACCGCTTCTCGTTCGATGCTTACAGCTCATCCCGCCTGCCGATCATGACGTGCGTCCAACCAGTGCCCCGCCATGGCTCGTCAAGTTCGGACCCCGTGTCGTCCTCGCGGCGCCTATGGACGCCCGACTGACCGGCTTCCGACAGCAACCGAGATTTGACTGGCGTGTGCTTTTAGTGCGTCCCAGAGACCTTCTACGAGGCCCACGTCCTTTCGCGATATGGTGACTTCGTGTACCGGGTCGCGCTGAAAGCCGTGGCCGTCCGAGCCAGCTTGCACTTTCTCGACCACGATGCTCGACATTGCCTTCTCTGTGATGCGCAAGCCCGTGAAACGTACGATCATCTTCTGGCGCGCTGCCCATACGTCCGAGCGATCGGGTGCGCTTTTGCACCGATGCGTGGCATTTAGCAGATGCAACTCCCGTCGTCGGTCGCTGGCTTTCTCTACGACGACGTCGCCATGCCATACTCGGCCCACAAGTCCTCCATTCGTGCCCTCTGGCCGATCTTACGCGCTTGCGTCTGGTATTGTCTCTGGCTCGAACGTAACAACCGTGTCTTTCGCACGACGCTGACGCAACTTCCCACTGCCGCGCTTGCGATCCGGGCAGCTACTATCGCACAATTGCACGTCCGGCACTTGGCTCGTCGCGCTGTGGTGCCATCTCTTGACGCGTCGCTGGTCACTCTTCGTGACGACCCTTGGTGTGCACGCTACCTAGTCCCTCACACAATCTCGAGTAACGCTTCTCGATGACGCCCCGGCCACGCCTCACGAGCGCATTAGGAAGTCCACCATATCTTTACTGTACATCAATCCTAACAGACAGGTCCCGTGCAGGGTGAGCTCGTAGGAACTTTTGAACGCGAAGCGTTGTTTACCGGTATTTGCGACGACGGCGCGTTGGCCTAGATAAAAGTCAAGGCGCGTCCTTCGCTGCGGTGCGGTGCGCAGACTTTTCCGGACCAACTCGCCGTCGTCGCTTGCTGCAGTCTTCGCGCGCTTTCACGTTCGCACCGAATCGGAAAGCTGCGTCGATTGCTACGTCTTCTTAGCTGTAAATTCGGTCCCTTGCGGTCCATGAGGCTTTCGGATGGAATCGAGCGATGGGATTTGTACTTCTTGACGGCAAACGCTGCGAGATGCGGTGGAAGCCCAGCTGCGCACACCGGCATGTAGCGATGACAACACCACTCGAAGCGTTGAACAATGCTGCAGAGGGACTTGAGCGAGAGCCGCTGGAACCGTTTCGTGAAGTCTCTTGGACGTGTAGTCGCAGTAATGTCGGCAGTAGACCTTGGCGCTTCCCCAGTAATTTTTCGATCGGGTTGAACTCGGGATAGAACTTAGGGAGGAGGTCCATGATGTTGCCGGTACCTTGAAAGACCTTTTCAGGCATCGATCTGAATGGCAAAGTCGGGTTGGTGATCGAGCAAGTTGACCGCGCAGCAAGAGTACGGTTCTTCAGTCGTACAGGGCATCTTCCTGCAATATCCGCGAATCGTTTCAACAAAAAATCACTTTTTTCACAAAGTCCATCGGCCGAGTCTTTTCTCCCATCCATACTAGTACGGACTTCGTTACCAGAACACCACAGAGTGCATTCCTGTGAATGTCGTTTGTATCAATATATCATCTGGACGCATGGATAGTTTGATACGAAACAGAATGCAGGTTGATATCTTTCGCGGCCGTCCAGAGCACCGACACAAGCATTGTGCCCATAAGGTGTCCACCAACATCGACAACATCAAGGCGAGGTAGCGCAGCGAGTGAGGTATCGGACGCCTTTTCGACCACGCAAAGTTTTGTCCCTCCATTTCTCCAAGCCCAACCGAACCTCGCGAGCAGCTCACGCTCGTATCGAGCCATTCGGCGCTTATTCTACAATGCAACTTGTATATTTGGAGTGAGTGTGTCCCCTTCGAAGCGGTCGTCCCGATACGTCACATCGGCACCTCGGCGCGGTTGGCTGGCGTGGAGGCGGTCGATGATAACGCACCGTCACCACCTACCGACAGCTCCATGATCAGCGACAATGGCGTGCATGATAAGCCACACGTCCTAGAATGATCATGCCATCTTGCGCGGTGCCGTTGTTATTGGTGCGTGCCACGCTTGCCACACATGTCGACGGATGTAAGTGCCAAGAAAGGGCGCACCGGATGCGTAACAACACAACGACCACTCTTGACACGGGTCGTTGCACGACACTTAGAATGTCTGGTCAAGGCAAGGCGCTACAAAGCATAGAGCACAACGTGGCGACCAATACGCTTTTCCTATCTAGCAGTACCAGATACTAAATCGGTAAAGATGCATCCCAGCACTCACATTTCCTGCCGTGATAGGCACACCACAACAATGTGAGAGGGGTGGGTAGTCAGTGGAGTAAGACGAACGTTGGGCTCAATAGGGCATGTATGGTCACACCGCGTGTCGCGCCGACGAGTGTACGAAGTGAGTCTACTTGCATTTAGACATAATTTACACTGAGCTGTTTTTGATCGTGGTCTCTCGACTCAAAGCGTGTTGCGACTGACGGCAGCGGCGAGGCTTCGCCGTCGCGAAGGCCGGAATGAGGTGGTCACAAAGCCCGACGCGTGTACATGTTGGCAATATCTGATAACGACGACGGGATACTCAATTGGTCATGTTGGTATCAACGCATGAAAGTGTACAGCCTCAAGTTGCATGCTGGCGCTCTCACTCTACCATACAAAACCGCATAAAATGGGATGAAGAGCGCGCCAGTGCCCACGTCATGGCCATAGACTGGGCTGCGCTCGGCCATGTGTATATACTACGTATACACTGATCAACAGATGGCATCGGTGGCATTGTCGAGTGTCGAACGCATCGCGGCGCGGCGATGGTCTCACTTTTCAATCTTCCGTGATGAAGCTACTCCTCACGGCTGCACTCTGCGCGCTCTCGTCCTTTGTTGCTGGCGACGACAGTGGTGTCGTCCACTACGTGCGCGGCCTCGAGGTGCTGCCGGGTGACCGCGACCTCGCCGAAGTCGCCGTGACGTTGGCGCTGCATCAAGGCGTCAACAACGACATTGCCAAGGACTTTCGCGACATTGCGCTCAACGGCCTCTCGCAGAACGCGACGGCGCGCGTGATCCAGCACATCCAGCAAGCCAGTGGCCCCCTCTCGGCCGACGACATCCAGCGCATTTGGACGACGGCGACGGGGCCAAGTGCGGGCAGCGCCTTCACGGGCAACCACAGCATCGCGCTCGACCTCCAGAGCATCGCCAAGGACGGTGTGACGCCCGAGAACGGCAATAGTCTCATGAAGAACATCAACCAAGCCATCGAGCTCGGTCAAATCGCTAAGTCGGACGGCCCGGGCCTCCTCAACTCGATCCAAGACATCATCAAGAGCGGCGCCAACGTCAAGAACGGTGCCGACATCGTCGACCAAGTGCAAACGATCTTGAGCAAGGTCACGGGCGTGTTTGACCCGGAGCCCGTCGTGTGCCGTCGTCAAGGCGTCGGTCGCGGCGTCGGCACGGTCCTCGAAAACCAGTGCCTTCCCGGCGAGGAGGCCTGGGGCGCGCTCTGCTACCCCAAGTGCAAGGAAGGCTACGAGTCGGTGGGCTGCTGCATCTGCCGCAAGAAGGGCTGCGGCGGCGTCAAGGGCGCGACTGACATTGGTGTCTCGTGCGCCAAGCCGTCGGCGTACGGTCGTGGCGTCGGCTACGCGATCGGGAACGAAGGCAAGTGCAAGCGTGAGAACGGCCAGGGCTGCGAGAAGAACGGTGCGATGTGGTACCCGAAATGCGAGAAGGGTTTCCACAACGTCGGCTGCTGCGTCTGCTCGCCCGACTGCCCCGCGGGGTTCGTCGACGACGGCGCGTTCTGCCGCAAGGACAGTTACGGTCGCGGTGTCGGTGTGTCGCGCCTCGGGTGCCCCAAGCATCTCGAAAAGAGCGGTCTCTTCTGCTATCCGCCGTGCGCTGGCAACCAAGTCGGTGTCGGTCCCGTGTGCTGGCCCCGGTGCGTGAACCCTGCCGGTACCGACTGCGGCCTCTTCTGCACGTCCAGCGTCGCCACGTGCGTCAACACCGTCGTCGACATTGGTGGCCAATCGGCCAAGGTGACGCTTAGCTTGGTGGCCCAGGACTACACTGGCGCGATCAAGACCGCCGTCCAGACGGGCGGCAAGTACATCAGCTTGGACAAGTGCCCCAAGTAGAGTCAAGCATTGCTTGAGTTGTCGTGGACAATCTTGTCGTTTTGTCAACCCATTGAATGTAAACGGGTTGAAACGAGTAAACTCATTTGGATTGTTTGTTGTCGCTTGTTAAAATGCATCAACCCGTCATTGTTGTAGCAATGCCACACATGACCTTGGTGTTAGCTTTACTTATGACCTCAATTGCGCCTAGTCCAGATGCAATAAGTTGCAGTGTCAGTTAGATCTTAGTCTTATTAGCTTTCATTGGTTTTGCAGATACATGTATATTTGTGATTAGCCACATGTTTCTTCATTCACAAACGACGGCTCGCCGTTGGCATGATGAAAGAAGAGACGGCGGGTGATTCCGCGTTGCATCGGCGTTCGAGGCGTCGAGCCATCGGCGAGCCTCTGGTTTTGGCACTACACATGTGCGTGGGACCTTGCCGTCAACGATCGAGTCGGCGCGACACATTCCTTGTCAGCTCCACTAGACCAGTGTATTTCGTGCACGCTTGAGCTACGACAGTGCCGTCGTAGGTAGTTGAGTGCTCAATGCTACTGTGAATTGGACTCTCGATAACGCTGTATACACCGCATTGCTGGATCGCATGGATGGATAAATTTGTATGCTTGCATTCGGATTGGCTAGAATGCTGCATTGGATTCTAGGTGGGAAATGAATCCACACGCGAGCTTATCGCGTGAGGACCTGTCTCTTTGTATGTGTGAAAATAGAGATACGCGGTAGTTCACGTGAAAATCACCCGAGCCAGCTGTGTGAAATGTGGCATTGCGATCTGCCACAGTTTACATTTGGGCAACCCACACAGCTAGATTCATCTAATTGATAACGCTACGCTAGTTGAACGAACTCAGTCGGCATCGAAACTTACTTAGGGCACCTGTCGAGCGACAAGTACTTGCCGCCGACTTGGATGAGAGAGCCAATGACACCAATGTAGTCTTGCGAGACGAGCGCCAGCGTGATCTTGGCCGACGACCCGACAATGTCGACGGTTGTGCTCACACACGTCGCGACGGTCGACGTGCAGAAGAGGCCGCAGTCGGC
This sequence comes from Saprolegnia parasitica CBS 223.65, assembly GCF_000151545.1. Taxonomy (NCBI): domain Eukaryota; phylum Oomycota; class Saprolegniomycetes; order Saprolegniales; family Saprolegniaceae; genus Saprolegnia; species Saprolegnia parasitica. The sequence continues at coordinate 6,498 of NW_012156558.1, forward strand.
ACCGGTGGGCGCTACGCAGTCGGGCCAGCAAAAGGGTCCGACGCCGACTTGGTTGGTAGCGCACGGCGGGTAGCAGAAGAGGCCGCTCTTTTCAAGGTTGGCGGGGCACCCGAGGCGCGAGACGCCGACGCCGCGGCCGTAGCTGTCTTTACTACACTCACCCGCACTGCACTTCTTTCTGCGGCAGATGCAGCAGCCGACCGCCTCGTAGCCTTCCTTGCATTTGGGGTAGCAGAGCGCACCGTAGGCGTCCTCTTTCGTGAAGCACTGGCTCACACCTGGCGACCCGATCCCACGACCGATGGCTTGATGACGACACACTTTGGGGCTGGGGTCCACCTGCACCGCAGCGCGGAGGAGCGCCTCGATCGCACGGACGATCGCCGCGCCGTTGCTCGCGTTGGGGTTTTGGAGGACGTCGCGGATCGCGTGGATGAGTGCGGCAGGATCCTTGACATTGAGTATCCCGCGGTCGATGGCCGACTGGGCACTGTTGAGAAGACTCGCGCCGTTAATCAGTGTGAGGCCGAGGGCTGCGATGTTCTGGAGGTCCAGCGCGATACTGCCGGTACTGCCGTTGGCGCTGAGACTGGAGAGCTCGGGCAGACTGCTGTTGTCCGCGATGCCCCACAGGAGCGCGGGCGATCCTTGGATGGTCTTCGATGCGGCTTCCGACGCGTCGATTGCAAGGACCGTGGCGACGGCGCAGAGAGCAAAGGCAAGTGTCCACTGCATGCTAAAATGTCAAGACCAAAAGCCGTACGGAGCGACAGGCGACGCGCGCGGGATCTCGATTCGATTTCACCCACCTGCGGATCAGACTCAGATGCCTCGCAGGCGTTGTCGAGAAATGTCGTTGGTGTTGCTGTACGTAAATCCCATCGGAAACTGCGGATTCGAACTCCGGACGCCTCGTGCGATGACGCAAAGGCGTCAAGACGACATGTAATGGCATGTGGCATGCATCGCTCGTCGGTCGCCCTGACGGTGCGGCACTGCACATTTCGGTAAACTTGGAAGGAATACGGAGCGTTAGCATGACACGCGCCACCTTGGATACATTCGTTGCATTGCATGCTCAGGATAGCAGGCGTGGAAGAAGTTGTGCTGGTCTGCAGTTGGAGGTTGCTATGTTCTTGACTCCTTCTGCGGCCATAGATTGAGCGTCCGAGCTTCAAGTCGGCTAGTACTTCTCGCGTGCCGCGATGGACGATGAACGATGGCAACTGCAATCGTACCCTTGGAATTGATGTTCGTGATCACTCGCGGAGGTGCTGGCTCTTCCACTTGTACAGACCGCGTCACACAGCGGAGTCGGGCGATACCCTAGCCCTACATCCGTCATTTCAGCGACCAACTAATGGTAGTACAGCACGCAGCAGCTACGAACAAGGTCATTGGCATGGATGTAGTATTGCCACCCCCACTGGGAGGATTCGATTGCTCGGCGCCATTGGCCTCACACCCATCATCTTGCTACAATCAACCCGACCCGATGCCTTGGCGACGACACACTTTTGGGTTCGACTCTACGAGGCACGCGACATTCAAAATAAGACCTGGGATCGCACTGAGACGATCGTCGACCCGTTGGTCTAGTTGAGGTTTTAGAGGATGTCACGGGTCGCGTTGATATGTCCTGGACAACGAGCGTTCCGAGATCGATCGCCAATTGGACGTTGGTAAGAAAGCTCGCGCCATTGGTCGGTGTGAGGCCGTGGGTGGCGATGCTCTGGAGGTCGAGCGCGATGCTGCCGTAGACGGAAATGCCCGAAAGTACCGAGAGACCACCGTTGTGCGCAGTCGCCCATACCCGCGCCATCTCGGCGTCCGAGAGCATGGGCGACTCTTGAATGGGCTGGGTGGCGGCGGCCGTGTTGTTGCGAGTGAGGCCATGCTCCATTGTGTTGCGCAAGTCGGTGGCGATCGCAAACGATGCAGCGTCGAGCGAATCGGCTGCAAACACCGACACGAGCGCGCAGAGGACAAGAACGAGTGGCAACTGCATTGGAAAGGGCAGAAGGAGGCTCTGGCCGCCGAGGGGAGGCATCGATCCACCCACGTCTCGTCGATTAGACTCGGATGCGTCGTTTGCGTCGACGAGAAAGCGATGCAAGATGGACCTTGGTCGTCCAGAGCGAGACTACCTGCTCTCGCCGCCGCTTCCTCAAACCCCAATGACGGCAAGGCTATAGTCCACACTCGCTGGGGATATATCGCTCGTTGTCTCTTGTGGCGCGTTGACTCTGCGCACCGTCCGAACACACCGACTCAGATGGCTTCCTTTGGCACACTAGAATTGCCATCGGTTCAATCTGATTTTGGTCCCACCAACAACGCCCTGCGTCTTCTCGCACGCCTCGCTCGTCACTCGAGACGTGGTGCAGCTCGCATCGAGGTACCTGTTTAAAAGTACGATGCGCAGAGCTGCTCTTTCGACTCTCTCCACAGGTACGGCCTGCTCACCGAGCCATCGCCTAGCCCTAGCAGCATGCGGGACTCTTGGAGTAATCGCGGCAGCCAGGAATCTACTTCGACTACGTAGCTATTACCGTGTGCGTGCGTGAAGGTGTGCCGCAACGAAAATGAAAAGGATGGTGAAGCCAGGATTTCCTGCTGCCAGAGTCGAGTGCTGGCGTCGAGCCCGCCCGACGACGACCATTGGCCGACACTGCCCATGACTGCCCGACGAGGATCGCTCTCTTCCTCATTACTTTCGCGTTACGCCGCTGAACCGACGTCGGTCGCGCATGTCGCGTCGCCGGTATGTGCACCCGCGTCGAGACCCACGTCCACAAACTAATCGACTTGCCGACGACTAGACTGCATCGAGAATTCCTAAAAGTACCGTAGACGCCTCGTAGATTAGCAAAACGACGAGGCCATCAGGACGCGACCATCAAGCGTCGTTGGTGGTTGTGACGTGCGCCTGGCGATCGTCGCCGGACGGTTCCGCCGAAGGTGCTCAGTCTCGGGCGGCGCGTTTGATTGGTCCGTCGCGCCAGGTGGCACTGGCCACCTCATCGCGTCGCCGTCGAACCCCGGGGCACAGAGGCTTTTTGGAGCTATCGATATCTTGTGTGCCCCGGGCCACCATCACGCGGTGATCCAGCTCGTGGTCGAGCACTTGGCGAGATGAGCAGTGGTCGTAGCTGGCAGTGTCTCGAGCACAGGGGCACGGACGTGGCCGGCAGAGGCTTTGCCAAGTGGGCGAAGGCTGCGCTCAACGACGCATTCGATGTCATGTGCATCTCGCCCAGCGCGGTCGCGAGCTCGTGCGCGTGGTTCAACACCAAGACCGAGTGTGCTGCCGTGGACCCAAATGGCCTCGCCACCATCACGTGCGCCGACTACTCGACGACCAAGTCGGGCTGGTGCAACGACCTGCGCCAGCAGATCATGAACGGGTCGGCGCCCATGCCGATCACGCCCACCAACAACGCGACCGAGTCCATCCTGCCCGTGCTCTCCAACGCGTGGACGTGCTCGACGTTTGCGCCGACGCAGGTGGCGCTCACCACGATCGACGCGGTCGCAGGCGTCGAGTGTCTCGCTGCGTCGGCGACCGAGTGCACATGGTTTCCGTCGTCGAAAGACTGCTGGACACATGCGCTGCAACTGACCAACGGAACAGGCCCGGGCCTCCGCTGCGCCGCGGTGCTCAAGGACCCGCCGCCGTCGCCGCCCTCGACCACGTACCGCTGGTGCCAATCGGTGCTGTCCTCGTTCGCCAACAACACGGCCAACGCCACGACGTTGCCGCCGTCGACGAGCGGAGCGTCGCGTACGTCCTCTGGCGCGTGGCTATCATCTCACCATCATCGTCATCCTGTCTAGTGTCAACGACGACGATCCTCCTCATCGTGCTCGCCTGCGTCGTCTTCATCGGGAGCCTCGCCTTCTTTGCGCACATGCGGCGGCAGTACCACCGGTCGCTCTCATCCAGCAGCCTCTACGACACGCCCAAGCAGATGCTTACGATCGAGTACCCGTCCTCCGAGACGCACGCCGACCGCCCACCCGGTTTCGACGAGCCGAAGGAGTCGCTCGTCCATGACAGTCTCCCGCCGACGGCCGCCGTCGTCAATCGGCCGCGCGACGCGGGCATCGCCGGGTCCTTCTCATCCGGTGGCAGCGTCCGCAACGACACCATCCTCGGCATCTCGCTCGACATGGGCGACCTCGCGCTCTGGCGTCTCGACGAGACACAGCTCGTCCACGTCAAGACGCTCGCGACCGGAGCCAACGGCGTCGTGTCGCTCGGTCTGTACAAGCAGACGCAGCACGTGGCCATTAAGAAGCAGCTCGGCGAGATCACGCCGGAGAGCGTCCAGTCGTTCATCGACGAGATCAAGCTCAGTTCTCGGTAGTCTCTTCTCCAATTTTCGCCATCTCACCATGAACCGCCGCTAGGCTCGAGAGCCCGTACATTGTGCAGTTTATCGGCGCGAGCTGGGTGCGGCCGCGCAACATCGAGATGATCGTCGAGTACATGGAAGGCGGCGACCTCCGCGGGCTCTTGCTGCGCGAGCCTGACACGCCGCAGAGCTGGCCCAAGCGCAAGCTCCAGATCGCCCTCGACGTCCTCGACGGGCTCTTGTACCTCCACTCAATGGACATTGTGCATCGCGATCTCAAGGCCCGGAACGTCCTGCTCACGAGCAGCCTCCGCGCCAAGCTCACGGACTTTGGCGTCTCGCGCCAAGTGAGCGACCACGGTACCATGACCATGGGCGTCGGCACCTTCCGCTGGACCGCCCCCGAGGTCTTTCGCAACCAAAAGTACACGGTCGCCGCCGACATTTACTCGTTCGGGATGGTCCTCGTCGAGCTCGCAACCCACGATGTGCCGTACGCGCAGCTCACAGAGATGTCCAACTTTGCCCTCATGCAAGCGCTCCGGGACGGCCAGCACCAGCCTGCGCCGTACCGCTTGGAGGCGACCGGCGACTGCCCCGACTACGTCCACGCGCTCATCGTGGCATGCACGAAGGACGACCCGTCGGCACGGCCGAGCGCCATGGACGTCGGGTCCCTTCTGCGGCAACACCTCCCGGCCCAGTACTGCTTATAAGCGGCGTATTTAACCTCTCCACTGACAATGATCACTTGCTGAGCGTCATTGGCCTCGAGCGCGGTTAGGGCTCGCTTGGGATCGCAGTATCAACTGTGACAGGTTTTGATACGCCGTGGTAATTGAGTGAAGACTGCCACCTCTAATAATGAATAAACAAATCTATTCTTCTTGACAGAATATCGAAATAGAAAGGTGTATAGTGCAATGTGGGCTCGGGCTGGTCGGCCGCGTGTCGCAGGCGATGTGCTCCGTCGCGCGAGCCGCAGTTTCCGTGCCACATGACCGCCTCTGTGACCGCCTGCTTGGCCCTGCGGCAAGGCGTCTTTGGCCTCATAAGACAGCGATCGAGCGCCATCGAGTGCCTTGCGAGCGATAGCAGCACCTCGTCTTGCAGGCGCCTGCCCACCTTGCAGCGCTGCGAGGCGCTTGAGACCGCGCCGCCAGTCGCGCCTTGGGTGACACTCGCCTGCGCCGACGAGCCATTCGCGTGCGCGCAGCTTGCGCACAAGGGTACGTATTGGTGTCTCAAGCGGGTTTTACAGGCAGCGTAGACCTCGTGCGACACCTGAGTAACGCCACGGCGACGCCGACCGTCACTGTCACCATCGCCCGACCCGACACGGTCTCGGACCAGAGCTTTTTGCCAACGATCGCACTCAGCGTCGCCCTTGCGCTGGCTTGCGTCCTCCTTCTGTTTGTGGTGCGGCGCCGCTTTTTGCAGTCGCCGGTGGAGACGGACAGTCTTGTCGTGCTCTCAACCGAGAAGCACCGCGTAGTGCTGACGCCGCCGATACTGCACTCAACAGCGTTTGCCGAGACGCTTGCCGTCGACATGGGCGACGTCGTACTCTATCGCATCGATGCCGCCAAAGTGTCGGCGACGGCGACGACGCTCGCGGCCGGCGAGTTCACCGACGTCGTGCTCGGCTCGTACTATCAAGGGTCGCCCGTCGCCATCAAACGGCTCTCGCCCAATTGCAAGCGAGATCGCGCGCTCGTCATTATCAACCTCCAGCACGAGCTGCTTCTGCATTCCGCGTACGCCTCGATCGCACACGCGCACTTTACATCGTACTCTGACTAGGATGGCGAGCCCATATCTTGTCCACATCCTCGGCTGTACGTGGGTTCGGCGCTTCGACTTGGCGCTCGTCAAGGAGTACATGGCAGGCGGCGACCTCCGATCGCTCTATCAGCGGCAGCGGCTCGACGTACCCACGCAGCTTCGCATCGCGAAGGACATTGCCATGGGATTGCGGCATCTGCACACGCTCTCGCTGCGACACACCCGGCTCTCGTCGTCGCACGTGCTTGTCGACTTGAACGGCCACGCCAAGCTCATCGGTCATGGCCTCGACGGCAGCGGCGACGAGCTTTTCTTGGGCTCCGAGCGCTTCCGCTGGATCGCGCCGGAGGTGCTGCACGGCGAATGCGTGACCGAGGCGGCAGATGTGTATGCGTTCGGGACGCTCCTCTGGGAGATGGACCAGCACGACGCACCCTTCGCCGCCTACCAAGATGCACAAGGATGGACGTCGGCGCAGATGATGGAGAAGGTCCGGCGCAACCGACGGCTCCCGCTGCCCTTCTCGGCCACGTGCCCCCATACGATGCGCGATGTGGCGCTGCAGTGCATGTCGTTCGACCCAAGAGATCGCATGAGTGCCCTCGACATGAGCCTTCGCCTCGATTCTCTCACCATAAATGATGATCCCTGCTACTCGTACAAACCTCGCGCTCGCCACCACCACCACGGAGGGTATAGCTCCTCACGCCGACCTGCTGCTGAGGGTTCGACTCGGGATCATTGAAAGCGTTGTTTGGGGATAGTCAGGATTCAAAGTGGCAGGCAGCGTTGGTGCGCAGGTGTAGTAATCCCATCGTGCAGCCCCCATCGTGCAGCCCCATAGCCTAATGATGCCTCACGTTCCAGATAATCGCCCGAGGACAGGACACGACGGAGCTGTAGCCGTCCGAGATGCTCAAAGCATCACCAATCGTTCGGCGCTCTCGGGCGGCAACGCGATCGGGTCGGTGGTGCGGCTTGGCTGTGCGGCCTCATTGCACTTGGTGCGACACGCGCTGGTGTACACACCCCGTACATCCCACAGTCGTGCCCACCAGGCCAGAATTACCTTAGCCAAGTACTTTTGGTCCTCCATCCTGTCCATTGTACGAAGGAGCGCCCGCTTCCTTTCACGACAAGACACATTTAATATTGAGCAATATTGATGTGGCATGGACCTCGTTGATGGCGGCAATATGCGTCGATCTCGCGTTTGCTCTTGTAGTAGGACTGTACTTGGCTACGCGAATTTGGTGGCAGCCCATTCGGGCATCCGGTCATCCGGTCACTGTAGCCAGGCCGCCGCCAGCTGTCGCCGACGCAGCAATGCATTTCGCGAATGGGATGGGCGCGTGGACGTGCTTGGCGATCGCCGACTCGGCGCACGCAGGCTCCATGGGCCTCTACCGCGTCAACAGTAACGGCAACGTCGAGTGCCAGCGCCACTCGCTCGACGCCGACGAGAACCACTGCTACTGGATCGCCAACGTAGCGTCCTACTGCGCCTGGTACAACGCCAACCCGACAGGGTTCTCGATCGAGTGCACCGACTACAGCAGCCCGAGCAGCTACTGCTACAAGGTGCGACAGATCCTCGCACCACCGTCACCGACGTCGGCACCGACGCCACCGCCAGCACCCGGACCCGCGCCAGGGCCCACACCCGGACCAACACCGGGGCCAACACCGGGGCCAGCACCAGGGCCCGCGCCAGGTCCTGCACCGGGACCTGCACCGGGACCTGCACCGGGACCTGCACCTGCGCCGGATTCGACGCCCAGTCCGGCGTCGGCATCGACGTTGCCGGCGACAAATGAAGCCGGCGGGAATCCTGCACCGACCATGACACCGGCCGCTGGCGGCGCGACGACCAAGCAGCCTGCGCTTCACACGCCAGCACCGTCCAAGGACGCGCTTGTACCGCTTCTGCTTGCAACGAACGAGTGGAGTTGCTTGAAGAACGCCGACTCGAAGCAGTTTACGCCGGCGCGCATTGACCCGGACGTCGGCCAGCTCGAGTGCTTGTCCGTAGCGACCGCGCCGTACGACACGTGTGCATACAGCGCCGACGCCTCCACGTGCGCGCAGTGGCTCCAAAGTGTCCACAGCTGCTGGCTCAGCGAGTCCAAGACGGCCCTGCGCCAGGATGCCACATGCCCGCGGATCATTCTCGTGCCAGCATCGAGCCCCACATCTGGTACGTTTCCACATCTGAACGCTGTCCCATTCACACTGTTTTGAATAGCGGTACATGGCCCGAGCGATGCATCGTCCGGCCCGAACGTGAGCTGGTTGGTCGTCGCCGCCGCCGGTGTCGCGCTCATTGCGCTGATTCTGGTCGTCGTCTGGTACCGTCGGCGGCAGGCCAACTGGGCCAAGGCCGACGAGTCGCCCAACGCGTCCTACATGTTTTGCTGGACCGACAAGGCGCCGCCGAGAGCGCTGGACCTTCCCAAAACCAACAGTCTTGGCAGCGACGACGACGTGGTCGGCGGCCAGCTCAACATGGGCGACCTCGTGCTGTGGCGTCTCGACGAAGCCAAGCTCGCGACATCGCGCGTGCTGAGCGTTGGCGCCTACGGCGTTGTGTCGCTTGGAACGTACCAAGGGTTGCCCGTCGCCATCAAGCAGCTTGCAGGCGAAAAGTCGACGGCCACCGTCCAGGCCTTTATTGACGAGATCCGGCTCATGACCACGTACAGTACACTCTGTGTGCTATCAACTCGACGACGTTGTTGTAGGCTCGAGAGCCAGTACATCGTGCGCTTGCTTGGCTGCGCGTGGGTGCGGCCGCGCGACATCCAGCTTATCGTCGAGTTCATGGACCAAGGCGACCTCCGCCAGCTCCTCGCGGCGTCGCCGGCGCCCTCGTGGAGCGTCAAGGTGCAGCTGGCGCGCGACATGGTCCAGGGCCTCGTCTACTTGCATTCGATGGACATCATCCACCGCGACATCAAATCCCGCAACGTGCTGCTTCACAACGAGGCGCACACGCTTCGCGCCAAGCTCACCGACTTTGGCATCTCGCGCATCGTCGACGTCGACATGACTGCGCGGGTTGGGACGTTCCGATGGACGGCGCCCGAAGTGCTCGAAGGCAGCGCGTACAGCCTCGCCGCCGACGTCTACTCGCTGGGAATGGTGCTCTGGGAGCTCGAGACCCACGCGATTCCTTTTGGCAACGTCCAGAACAACTGGAACGAGTACGAGTGGATCGAGGCGCTCAAGGCCGGCAGCGTTCGACCCGAGTGCTCGCCCGCGTGTCCGCTGGCCGATATCATCTATCAGTGCACGCAGTATACACCCAGTGCCCGCCCGACGGCCCTCGCCCTCGCCACGATGCTTGCTAGCGTCGTGTCGCCCGAGGAGCCCTAGCCCTATTTAATATATTTGGTGCGCTTCGTTCAACCGAAGGAATTTCCGTGACGATGACGCACGGGCATCATTCTTAGCGCGATCTTCGTCACACCGCATCAGTACGTAGTGGCATTACCGGTATCTGCAACAAAGTGTCTTGCCATGGATGACGGTACAGCGAACGCAAGAGGCAGTCCCGAGCAGCCTTGTCGCGCGTCACGCCGGTGGTCACAACGTCTCGGGGAGCGGGCAATATAGACTGGTACCGTGTCGCTCCTGGTAATTTTCTTGGACACTGTGGCTGCAATGACCACTGTCAAGGGTAACAGGTGGTCTGCATCCTCGTGCCACATGGCGCGAAATTGTTTTGAATCACGAAAAAGAAGTTGCGTTTTGTAAGTGCAATGTCGATGGGTTGAAAAAAATGGCGCCGACGTGACTCACAATGGACCGTCGCCGCACCAGGACACTCGTCTTCGTGCACCATGGCTGCAGTCTGGACCTGCGTGGCGACGCCGTCACTCTTTGGCCTCTGGCGCCGCGCCGCCGACGGCGCCCTGCAGTGCGCCCTCGACACGGCGACCATGCGCTGCTACGCCACACCGTCGCCAACGCAGTGCGAGGCTCTGCAATCGCGGTCGCTCGTCGGCAAGGTGTGCGACGCCAGCGAGCTTCAGAACGCCACGTTGCCTTGCGGCCTCGCCCAAGCAGCCGATCCCGGCTCGAAGCCAACAACCCGTGGACATGCGTCCGCAATCTCGCAACGGCAACCACCGCGCTGGTCAAGTCGGACGACAAGAACGCCACCGTCTGCTACTCGATCGACCATGCGGCATGCGTGTGGTCCTCCAGCGCCGCCGACTGCAGCACGCTCCGACAGACGTTGTCTGCGTCTGCGGCGGGTCTCACGTGCGATGACGCTGTGACCCCCAGTACGATGGACCTGGTGCGCCCTGCCAGCAACGACGACGCCATCGTTGAGTACTGATGCGCCTGGCCTGCCTGGTACTCGTAGACATCTCCACAGGATCGACGGTATCTCATGTGGCGGCTCTCTTTGATAGCATCCGCCACGTTCTGGATCATCGTTGCTGGTGTCGCACTGCTCGTCGCCGGCGTCGCCTACGGCATTAGCAAGTGGTGTCCCAAGGCGCGCCGACCCGCACCCGAGACGACCCGTACGGTCCTCGACTCGCGCAAAACGGCCTTTTTCTACCCCGCGGAAAGTCAGTACGACAGCTCGATCGGCGACGACGCGCTCCTGCAAACGGTGGTCGTCCGACCGACCGTCCAGCACCTCGAGTCGCTCACGCTCGGCGCGAAGCTCGAGCTCGGCGACTTGGCGTTCTGGCGCCTCGACGAATCCGAGCTCGTGCCGCTCACGACCCTCTCCGTCGGCACGTAC
>NW_012156558.1:17502-46624 GCF_000151545.1 Saprolegnia parasitica CBS 223.65
CGTCGGCCGGTACCGCGACCAGCTCGTCGCGATCAAGACGCCGCTCGCCTCGGAGCGCACGGCGCCCATCATCCAAGCCTTCCTCGACGAGATCCTGCTCATGACGCGGTATACATCGCGCGGTTTCTTCCAAATGTCTTATCGCCTCTTGTGTCATAGCGTGCAGAGCCCGTACGTGGTGCGCGTGGTTGGCATTAGCTACGTGCGTCTTCTCGACGTCGAGCTCGTCCTCGAGTACATGGACAAGGGCGACCTGCAGCACCATTTGGAGGCGACGCGATCCAACGCAACGCTGCTCTTTCCGTGGCCGCAAAAGATTGCGGTTGCCAAAGACATTGCGAAAGGCCTCTTGGCGCTGCACATGGCTGGCATCGTCCACCGCGACCTCAAGTCCCGCAACGTTCTCTTCAACCACGCAATGCAGGCAAAAGTCTCGGACTTTGGCGTCGCGCGCCAAGCCACAACCGCTACGATGACCATGGGTGTCGGCAGCTACCGCTGGACCGCCCCCGAAGTCTTGGAAGGCAAGCGCTATGGGGTTGCCGCCGACGTCTACTCGTTCGGCATGATCCTCTCCGAGTTGGATACGCACCACGTGCCGTACTATGACCTCCAGCAGCCGCTCCAATCGCTGCGCGACTTTGTGCTCTTGCGCGACCGGCCGGCCGCGCAGCAGCTTGTTAATGTTTCGGACGGCGTGCTCATGGAGCGCGTCATGAGCGGCGGCGTCGAGCCCAGCTTCAGCACGAGCTGCCCCGACGTCGTCTACAACCTCGCGATCCAGTGCATCGCGTTCGATCCGGCGGCGCGCCCCAAGGCCAAGGACATCGTTCGGTACCTGCGGGACGCACTGCGACAGTGTTAGCGATATACTAGTAGTGTTGTGTTGCCCAGTTAGCCTGGTGCTCTCATGCTTTTTTATTTTGGAATTGTGCGATTAGGCCAATTGGATACAATATCAGTTTGATACCTTCATACCTTGATATTGAGTGGTTTTAGTCGACATGGAGGACGAGATTTATACACTCTACTGTCAATACCTTGGTCCATCGACGCACGCATGCTGCACCGTTGCTGCAGAGGGACATGGGCGACTTGGCCGCCAACGCTTTGTCAACTGGAGTTTGCAACCTTTGCCATTTCGACGAATCAGGATCTGATGCACAGACACTGGACTTAAGCTGGGAGCTACTCTTAATAGTACTACACTACCCGATACAAGGGGCGATGTCAAAGTCGGCAGACCCGTTTCTTGCGAGGAAGCTTGCAAATCGGAAAATGGTTCTTCCGGCACCGAAAGGTCGGTCCGTTACTTGGACTAAAGATCTTGTTTCGACTCCCTACCGAATAAAGCTAGTCACACGCAACATGGATGACGTGGCGGTCCACAATGTCGTCTGCCAACGAGCGACACCGTAACAGAGCTGGGAGCTACTAGAACTACACTACCCGATACAAGGGGCGATGCCAGAGCACCACACGTCGGCGGCCCCGTTGTTATCAGAGGAGTCGAGTGTTTTTATCGCCTCCTTCTGGTGACCGGCGAGGTAAAAATCCAAGTGGCCCCTCACGCCACAACCGGTCCTCGTGTACGTCACAAAACCCAGGGACGAGGAGCGTAAAACAAAGCATCGGCTTTGACATCGCCTCGATGCCACGTGGAAACGAGTCGTGCGGGCGACGGTTCAGGCACGCTACCTTGAATCGCTTTTAGGGCGTCAAATCACTGGATCGGGTTTCAAAAGATATGAAACCGATCCTAGTACCTGAGCCGTCGCTGTTCATATTGTCCAGTGCAGCAAAGGGCAATATGCGCATCCAGCCGACGACGGGGCTTTTCGATCTGTCGCCACGTCGGTGGCGCCTCGCAGGGGCACTCTGGCTCTGTGCAACGCTCGCAGGTAGTATCTACTACCTTCTCCTCGTGCAACCGAGGCTCGCCAACGATCTCCTCTGGTCAAACTACAACGCGTCCGGGTACCAAACCTTCCTCGTCGACGCCCTCAACCAGCTGCTGGAGACAACGCATGATGCTTCCTCTGCCGACTTGAGCGCGGTGATGCTCGAGGCGCGCTACGACAGCCTGCTGACAACCGCGATCGCACACCCGACGTACGCAATGCGCTGCTCACGACCAAGCTCCGATCCCTCGAGTTTGCCATCACGAGTCTGCGCAACATGTCTCTGGACATGATTGAGTGGCTCCCGACGCAGTACTGCTGGGTCGACTTGGACAAAGCGTTCGAGCTCGCCCACACCGAGCGACGGCAAGAGCGCTGCCAGCAGCAGTATGCTACCAACGGCGCCGTGTACCTCGAGGCCATCTTTCGCAATATCGATTGGGACGCCTACATTGCTACGTATGGCGGTCCCAACTCCAACTTTTGGTTTGCCATCGTGAGTGGTCTCGAGGCATCGGTGAGAGGCGTCCGATGGCTGCAAAGCGTCGCGACTGCGAAGACTACGGTGGCAGATGAAGTCGCGCACTGGCAGTCGTTTGGCGTCACTGGCTTCCGTTTCCAGTACCAGAATGGGCACCACCCAGGTCTCGTCGAGACAGCGACGCTTGTCAACGCCCTCGGCATACCGACATCTGTGACACTCAAGAGCACCGAGCCCCGCCAAGGTCCAGAGTCGTCCAACGCCTTTAGTCGGCCGCTGGCCATGGATATGTCCACGACCGCGATGTGCAACTTGAGTCTCATTCGCGACACACCCAATCACCATCTTAATACGACCTGCTTTGGGATGCCGCCACGACCATTCGAGGCCTATTCGTACGCTCATTTATACTTTGACGCCACCCAATTAGGCTTGGTTCGTGTGGCTCTCGGTCCATTTCTCTCGATCGATTTGTTTGTTGTGCCTCCACCGGTAGCTCTTGTCTCGCTCACGAAAGCTCTCTATGCTGCGTTTTACAGAGATCTCGACAGCTCGTCGGCGGCCACCTACGCAACTCTTCGATCGCTCTCGGTGACACCGACACCACTAGCGTGGAAGAGTGGACAACATGTCTTTTGGGGTGGCAGTCTCTTGTGCATCTACGGACTCCGCAAACATTTGTTCATCCGCCATTCACGATGGCCGACATGTGCATCACTCGGAGCCTCTGGACAGTGTCCGTACCCCCACTTACCATGGTGTCGGCTCTATCGCTTGTCAACGATTCGGTCGAGGCCATTTGCGCACTTGCTGCCTCGGATGAGTGCGAGCCGTTCCTACATCAAGCGCAGACACTTGGCCTACGCGCTCTCAATCAAACGCTGGTGCGCGATGCCATCGCAGCCATCGCAGCTCTTGATGTCAGCCTTGTGCAAGTTGCCTCGGATGTCAGTGAAACCAACTATTCGCTGCTACGACAACCGCTGCTCGACCCGTCACCATTCGCGTTCTTTGGCTGGGTTCTACTCTTGGACTGGGTCGCAGGCGTTCGTGAAGTCGTCTCGTTTGAGGGCGACAACGGAACGCTGGTCTTGATCTCGGACGCCTACGATTCGACGCCGAGTACCTCTAGCAGCAGCAGCAGTCTCAGCCACGCCTCGGCCGGTGTCTACTACATTGTTGCGTACTCGAGTCTCGTGCTTGGCGCTGTCGCCGTCGCAACCCTAATCGTTTCGGCAGTGTCGCACGGCGCTGTCTCGGGCAACAACTTCTTTGTCTTCAACCGTATCGCTGGCTCCACGTGGCTCGGGCGTCCGCTGCTTTTGCTTCGCGGCGCCAGCGCACTGGTGTTGCTCAGCTCGGCACTCATTGGGCTCGATCGCGTGCACAACACTTATGCGCATCTGGAGCTCTCGACCTGCCCGCTTCTCGAGACGTGCTTCTTGGCGTGGGAAGCGACGTGGATTGGGTACGTCGTCCACGAGTTGCTCTTACCCCTGCAGAGCCACCGCGCCCGGTCGATTGGGCTTCTGGGCACATCACTGACATGGCTGGCGCTTGTGATCATTGACGTTGGCTGGCCCGTCAATGTGACAGCGACCATCGATCGCAAGTGTACCATTAGCGGCATCTACTACAACGTCCGATGCAACAGTGTCACGCTGCAGATGGGGCAGCTATCGCGGCTGCGAGTCATTGGACTGCTCCAGTGCGTGTTTATCCCATGCCTCTGGCTCTTGGATTGCATCACATCACGCGCAACTTTGCGGGAGACCAAGAGATTCCACGCAAGTTCGATGCTGTCGGTCGTTGGGCAAGCCTTTTTGGACCGACACTCGGAGTTGGATTCAGTTGGCCGACTCGCCTCTGGTCTGATTTCTCTTGGAGGGTCCGCCATCTTTGACCTCAAGCTCTGGCGCCTCCTCTTCGTGTCTCCGACGGCAGCGATGGTGATGCCCATGGAGCCCGATCCGTCAATGATACGGAAACGCTGGGGGTCGCGGGTCGGAGTCGCTTGGTACGGTATACGTCATCACGGCGATCTACAGCAGTATCTCGTACCTCGGCCTTGCGCAACCCCATTTGATGAACGACCTCATTTGGCCTAGCTTCAACATGACGGGGGCGCATCTCGTTCTCGCCAACTATTTCAACGAGCGCTCGTTTCTCAAAGGGTCGGTGATAGCTCTTACCAACAACCAGCATATCAACGCTCTTGGTTTCTTCAACCTATCACAAGCCTCCGTCGCCTTTCCCATCCAGCAAGGCGCGAGGGTTCAGTACTCGACTCTAACCGCTCTCTCCGATGCGATCTCGGGTCTTCGTACCTTGGATGAGTGTGATGGCCCGTGGGTCTTTACACAGTACTGCTACCTCGATTTTGATCAAAAGTGGGAAATGGCCAACTCGGTCACGCGCCAAGAGCGATGCAAGGCGATGGTCCATAACGGCGCTGTCTTTCTGGCCTCGCTGCTTAGAAACGTGAACCTGACACTGTATTGGGGCGAAGAATTTGAGATTGGGTTTGGGTCCGAGCTGCGCCAGTCGACGGCCGGCCAAGCTCTTTTAGCGACGTTTACGCCGCCGTACCTCCCGATCGACGACGAAGCGGCGGTGTGGACTCGGAAAGGCGTCACGTCCTATACACTGCAGTGGCAAAACTACAAGTCGATTGGCTTGACAACCTCGTACACCATTGTCAACGCATACGGCGCCTCTTATCCCTTCGCGCTGCAGTCGACGGCCACCTACGCTCGCTTCACGAGCCAGACGTCGTTCAAAATGTACTGGTCTCTCGCCAACGACCTCGGCAGTCTACTCGAGAACACTTCGACCATCGGTGGTCAGAGTCTTTTGCGCCCCAGTAGTCGATTCGCCTATCAAAATGCATCGCTCCAAGAGATACTGGTGACTGCAAAGGTGCTACCAGTGCTGCCGTGGAGTGCCAACTATGTGGTCTTGTCGTCGTACCTCGGGCCGTTTGGATCGATCGACACGGTCTATATCAGCGTGCCATCGGTCCTGCAAGACGCTATAGCTGCTTTGGACACTGCGGTGGCGGGCGCGAGGAAGCTCAATGCGACGTCGTACCTGGGCATTTCCGACAAGTTTTACACGTTTCCAGCGCCGACTCAGTGGACGGAGACCATCTACACTGTGAGTGGCTCTGTCTTGTGTCCCGACCAGCCGACCGCGTACGCCGCAAAGTTCTATTGGATCCTCGCTGCAGACGCCTTTAACAGAGACTGCGCTACCTCGTATCCTGCGCTTGGCTTTGTACCGTCGCGCGACCACATTCTCTTTGGCGTGCTACTTGCCGGTATCGGTGTGGCGACCAACGTCACGTCGATTTGTCTTCTTGAAAACCTCGAAAACCGAGACAATTGTGATACCAAAATCCGTGCAGGACTGGCATTTCTTCCTTACCTTGCAGCGCTGCCCAACTGGCGGCATTCACTCTACACCGCTATTCACGCCCTACATATCGAGTGGGTTCAGTTTGGTATGGTCAATAAGACTGCACCGATTGAGCTCTTCCACACGCCTCTTCTGAATCCATCAGACCCAAGCTTTGACTTCTTCGCATGGCTCTTCCTTTTTGATTGGGCGATTGGCAACCGCGAAGTCATCTCGTTCAAGGCGACCTCCATACCCTAACCTTTATGGGTGCATCCTTAAAACAGATAACTCAGCCCGTCGACTTGGCGCAGCTACCGACTGTCTTTGCTCTCTACGCTCTCCAAGCCGTCCGATACGTCACCTACGTCATGATCATGCTCGCAGCCGTGACGTTTGTGCACATTCTTCTGGCCCGGGGCCACGTCGAGGGTCTCAACATGTTTGAAATGAGTCGCGTCGGCGGCATTGTCTGGGTCGGTCGACCTCTGGTCGCGGTACGGAGCATCACAGCTCTCTGTCTTCTCTCGACCGCTTCCATTGAGCTGCAATCCGACGGTGTCTTGAGCTACTTTGTCACGACGCCTATCCCGCTCTGGACGACGTGTCTCGCGGCGAATGAAGTCACGTGGCTCGTCGGTATCGTCAACGACATTTCGCTCGTCTGGACGCAAGACCACACGATCGCCTACGCGACGATCAACAGTCTGGTCATGTGGCTCATCTCGGCGCTTCTGGCAACTCTGGCGCCGGTCCAGGCCACGATCATTGTGTCTCCAACCTGTGAGATGGCTACGCTCGACTACCAAGTAGTGTGCGTCGCTGGAAGTGTCGTGATTGGGTCGTTGGAGCGACTTCTGACGCTGGTGGGGACCGTGCTGGTCTGCAACGGTGTCTGCTTTGGTCTGGTGCGCTGCCTCTCCAAGAGTGGTCCAAAGCGACTGAGCTCGTCGATGCTGCTCTGCGGTGGTGCCAAGTACCTCTTTGAGCACCACGATTGGTTTCTTGGCGGTGTCTACCATCTCGACCGCGCGTCGGCGGTTCTGAACGGGTTGTTGAGTGTCCGGTATCAAAATCAGTGGCTTGTCTTTGACGTCAAGACGTGGTGCGTCCATACGATCGACGTCGCGAGCGATCTTCGCGTGCGCACGTGCGAAAATATTGACCTCGTCGACCGTCGTTTTGGCTATGCTTTACCGCTACGAAAATGAGGAGTCTACGGGCCAACGCGCGAGTTGCAGTTGACGTAGCCAGGGTGGCTGCAGCGTGCTGGGAAAGCTATGTTTTAAGTTCGTCTATTTGATTTCCACCATGTTGCTAATTTGATACGTTTATTTTTAATTTTTGGTTTTGATGTTTTGTGGTCTCAGTGAATGGTAATGGACGTGTCTTTAAGCACTTTGATATTCAGGACGAGATTGGTCATGTCGACAAATTGGTCGTCGAGAAGGTGTAGATGGTGGCCACTGTCCTGGGCGATTGTGCAGAGCATGTCTGGCGACGCATCGACGGCTGTCGACGTTGTTGTCGTTGATTGAACAGACGGCACTCGGCGCTGCTGGGCGAGCTTCTTGGCGCGCACAAGGTCCTTCTCTGGCAGTCCAAACGTCTGTAATTGCGATAGAAAGTACCACTGCAGCGTCAAAAGGCGACGCGCCTTGCAGACAAGGACGGCGCCGTTCGCATCGACGTCCGAGACAAAGTCCATGAGGATCGATGTGCTGTTGAGCATGGCTTGGCGCGCGAGGCTGTTGTTGGCCATGCGCCGCCAAAAGCGGCGGTGCACAATCTGGTCGAAGGCGAGCACGAGCAGAATGTTGAGGAGGAGCCCGCCCGTGATGGCCCCTGTGCCCCGGACGTACCAGCTCTCGAGCAAGTCGACGATGGTCCCATCGAGCGGCTCGACCGAGTTCTTCAAGTCGACTCGCACCGCGTTGTTGTACTCGATGAACGGTGGGACGTAAAAGAGCAAGACTGCAGAGAGGTAGAGAGACGTGACGTTGCGCAGATTGAGAAGTCCCATGACGCGGCTTTCGCCATTGAATGTCGCGGCCGAGAGCAAGAAGACGTTGGCGTTTGAGCTGCGTCACTGTGTAGTTGAACATCCACTGGGCGACCTTGGAGAGACTCGCGCCTCTCGCAAACGAGTATTGCCGGAGGAGGTCCGATGTGCCCGACGCGGTTGCGAGGGGTGTCAAAAACTGATAGCCGTTGCCCACAAAGTTGTTGATGGCCCAGTTGTTGATGACCGTGTCGAGTCCGACGAGGCAGAGCAGAGAACGCACGCCTCCGCCCAACGGCAGCCTCGACCAGTCACCGCCCGTAACCGAGTAGCGCAACCTTTTGGAACTTGAGCCAACTTATGGTTGGCACGCAACCCAGGAGGAAATCCCTGTGCTTGTTGTTGCTATTCACGACATTCAGGATCGATACCGCAATTCCTTCGCGCTCCAAGGGCAATATGAAGAGGAAGAGCCAAGTCGATGGAGGTGGCTTGCTCGGTCATCAACAGCATTACCGAAACTGTCTCATTCAGCAAAGTTGCGGCGTGCCCAGTTTAGACGCTTGCAACGTCGACCGATTACGCAACATGCTACAATCGATATCACGCAACTTGAGGTCTGACGATGACCTCTTCCATGCCTTCGAACCTGCGTTTTTTCTGCGGCGGCTCGAACTGACCACTGTGGCGCCGCTTGAAACAGTACAGACGATCGCCAACAGCGCAGGATGAGGGGCCATCGACTGTGCGTCTCGTCGTACAAGTAAATACATGTAGGTTGTACAACGCCGACCGGGAAACGTACAAGAGAGAGACAGTTGACGTGGTCCATATTGCATTCGAGAGGGCGTTCGTATTCCGACTTCCTGGTTGCCGAGCCGGGTGCCAAAAGAGACAGTTATGATAAAATGACATTCCGACGAAACACCTTTGGAATAGAAAGTGCAAGGCCCTCCGTGGTTTGCATGGTCCATTGCTCTGCCACGTGGTTTCGGCGCGCCGAGAGCCAGCGCCAAAGCAGGTGCCGCCACGTCGGGGCACATAATCCCAGACGCAGCGATGCGGCTCCTCCTCCTCCTGGTCCTGGCCGTCGCGCCGGCGGCCGCCGACTGGTCGTGCATGCGCGTCAATGGCGCGATCGATGCTTCCGCCTCAATGGCGACGGCGACGTCGAGTGCGGCTCGCTCGACGGCCGCAGCTGCAACTGGGTCAAGACCTCGAGCAAGTGCGATAGCTCGCCCAGCGACGCGCTCACTTGCGGCGCGATGCACAAGACACTGTACGGCATCACAGGCTACGACGACCCGAGCCATTGGTGCTACAAGGTTCGCCTCGTCTTGAGTCCCGTGACCGACGCGCCAGTGACGAATGCGCCGACGACACTGGCACCAACGGCGCTGGCGCAGAACAAACGACTAGCGCCGCGTCCGACGACAGCGCTGCCGTCCAAGGCGCCCGCCACGCCATCGGCGACGTTGGCGACCACAGAAACCGGCGTCGCGGGACGTCGAGCCGTCATCCAACGGCAGCACGACCGAGGCGCCACGACCCACGACCACGACCGTGCTGCAGCCGGCCGACGCCGCCTCCAACTCGAGCGGTACCACCCGATTCGTCCACCTCACGCAAGGGCTCACCCAACGTAACGTAGGTGTGATGAGCACGGTGGGCTACCTCGTCTTGGCGGTCGGCGCGCTCGTCTGCGTCGGCGCGATTGCGTTTTTTGTCCTGCGCCGACGCAAGAAGCACAAGGAGCAACTCGACTCGCTCATGTGGGCCGAGACGCACAAGTCGCTCCACCAGATGGAGGCGAAAGCTCAAGAGTCGGCGGGCTACTACTCGCACGAACCCGCCAAGCCGCCGCCGCCGCCAAGTGGCACGTTCTCGGCCCGCGTGACAGAGCAGTCGTGCGACATTGAGGATGGCTTTGACGCGTACATGCCGGCTTTTGATACGATCTACAGCAACGAGAACAGCAGCTTCCTCGTCGTCGCGGCCAAAGCCGACGCCGACCTTTTGGAGGAACTCGAGCTCTGGCGCCTCGACGGAGCGCAGCTCACACTCACGGAGCAGCTCGCGCAGAGCCAAGACAAGGAGGTGTGGCGCGGCGTCTACGACGACGAGGTTGTGGCGGTCAAGAGCCTCAAAGTGCACTCGATGGAGAACGCGACGGCCAAGTTTGTGCATGAGATCCAAATTCTCATGAAGTACGTAGTACGCGGGTCTCTACTTGGATCCTTACGGCGCGTAGGCTCGACTGCCCCAACATTGTGGCCATGTACGGCGTCATTTACTCGCCCGAGAACGTCTCGGAGAGCGTCCAACTCGTCTACGAGTTTATGGACAATGGCAACCTCGCGCAGTACCTCGCACGTACCCCGGTGCACGAGATGCATTGGACCGAGAAGGTCCGGTACGCCATCGACATTGTCACCGGGCTCCAGTACCTCCACGCCCGGGGCATCATCCACCGCGACCTCAAGTGCAAGCACGTGCTTGTCAACTCCAACATGCAGGTCAAGCTCACCGACTTTAACGGGTCGCGCGAAACCGACGTCTTCATGACGCAGGGCGCTGGGACGCTGCGCTGGACGGCCCCCGAGGTCTACTCTGGCAGCTCGTACAATGTGGCCGCCGACATTTACTCGCTCGGCATGATCTTCGTCGAGCTCGAGACGCACGTGATGCCGTTCGCAAAGGAGGTGACGGCCAAAGGCCGGCCGCTCAACGACTTTGAGATCATGCAGCGCGTCCAGGACCAGTCGCTCGTGCCGCACTTTCCGTCCGAGAGCCCGTTTCGAGAGATGGGGCTGCAGTGCGTCGCGTGGGACCCGCAGCTGCGTCCGACGCCCGACGAGATTATCACCGCACTGGAAGACGAGCTCCAGCGCGCGACCATGTCGTTTTAGAATGTACGGGGTAATATATACTAGGTGTAGGGTTCTTCTTCGTTTGCGACACGCAGGTGGACCACCTCCGTCTGAATTCGGCATATGCCACTTTTAAGTGCATTAGGAGCACCGCGTGCACAAGCGTCTCTGCAATATCCTACACGACGACTTTTCAGCAGTGGATTTATGAGCGAGTGTTCCGAGTCCGTGGTCGAAATTGAGACAAACTCGTTTCAAAATCAGACGCCTTTGCCAGTTCAAGCCCCGCTTGCCGCGACAAATGAAGACCAACGATTTATAGTGCAAGACGTCTATATTTCAACGACGCTTTACAGCTCTCGGCGCGCCGCTTGCGGGGACGAGCCTCTTTCTGTGCGTCGGCGATCGAATGCAGAAGGTCCATGCGGAGCTGTCGCTGGCGTAGACTCAGCTGCGTCACATCGTCCTTGGTGAAGCCCGCGCGCTTCAAAAAGAAAAGGCGATCCTTGGCCGAGTAGCGCAGCACCGCGTGGGCGACGTCGACTGATGTTGCCGAGAGGTCGGTCTGGCGCCTCGCGATGGGCCGACCGCTGAGGCCGACGCCCGGCATAGCGTCGTGCGGCAGCGCGCTGCCGTTGAAGCCGACGGCGAAGAAATACTCGATGGCCGCGCCAAAGCTCACGTGGCGAGAAGATGCCATGCGAACGATCAAATGAGAAATGAAATGCTATCAGGACCAGCGCGCATCATCCGGATATCGTTTCCTAATTACCTTAAAAAGTACCTCGGACCGGTCTGGGCCCGAGTGGATTGATTAGGTCGCGACGCAGTATGCGTATTTTGCGGGGGGTTGTTTCATCAAAGCTATGAACTACCTTGGGAGTATTGGGTACTGCTTTGTGTGTACGTTTTTTGTGTGTACATCCATCCATGCCGGAGGTGCGAGGTGCTGCATTACCCAACGTCCAGCAGCAGAGCTCACACGCGTGTTTCTCTAGCTTTCCACGCAGCGACAAAGCTCTCGAGCAATAATAACTCCTTGTGCATGGTCGAGGCAATCGAGGCGCTGGATGCCAAAGTACCGGGTAAGGCAACGCCACCCCACGGTGGATCCACATCATCCAAGATACTACATAAGGCAATTCATGGGTCGCGCGCTGGTGCAGGGGATCGCCAAGTTGATTTATTTCTTGGCATCCGGATACGCGTGTTGCGCGTGCTGATGGACGTTGGTCATGGACGTTGGTTGCTTTTCGAGGGACATAGTCGGGTCGAAATAGATCTACTGGAATGGATTGTAGGGATTGTACCTCCCAATGAGAACCAGAAGGATGTTTACTTGAAGTGAAAGCTCGCTTTGTTGCGTGTCTCCGTCTCGTGCTCACAAGCCAAGGGAATGAATTACATGTAGCTTAAAGGTCCCCTCACTGCAGGTTGAAAACCACTGCGTTCGGTTTGATCGCCATCATGGCGATGCATTCGAAGCAACACCTCGACACGACAACCCGTCGCAGAGTCGTTGCTGACAGGAATTGGTGATCGCAGCAGTGTGGTTTCTCTTCCAAGCTCGCGCTACTGACAGGACGGCCAATGGCAATCCCTCGATACGTCCTCTGCTGAAATTTAAATTCGCAGCCTAGGCGACGAAGCATAGCACCGATGCCACGTCCTTGAGGCATCGCTTGCAAGAAGCCCCGGCGTTTGACGCACAAGGGCCTTGCGCAACGTCGTCAGCAGCACTGGCTACCCAAGTGTCCACGCACTATCGGTTGCTCGGTCCACACGAAACCTGACACGGAACCGGATTCGGATCCGAATGACGATACGCTCGTCGATCATTCAACAGCGAGGCGTCGAAGTGGCCGCAAGACAGCCCTCGACGCGCGTCTCCGTAGCTTCTGTCCTCCTTCATAGTAACCATGCTAGTGTCAAGGATTTGTGATGTGCTTCTTGTCGCGCGAAGTGGAAAGTGGGTGCACTCGGCTTCTGTCATTCCACCTGCATACCCGAGCCAGCATCGAGGCATCGAGGTGATCTTTTGCTCAACGTCGGAACTGGAGAGAATTGCACGAGTCGTTGTCGACGTTTACAAAGAAAAAAGAAATATCCCTTGATGTTTACAAAGGTGCCGTTTGGATGGTTGTCCTTCTGGCATACACGCAAGTTACCGTAGTTGGTGAAACCGCAGCATATCATTTTGCAGTGCTTCTGGAAACACCGCTACATGTACCTAATTTTCTCGTCCAGTCCGCCACAATGCACTTTCCAAACCACAAGCCGGTGCCAAGGAGCCCCGGATACCGCACGGAAGCTGCCGACGCGACGTTCAATGCAACGAAGGTGTCGACGCCACGCGCGGGTTGGGTTCACGCAGCATAAAACCTGCCCCCTCACGTACGGTACGGTTGCTCCTTAACCTGCGTTGAAGGAGTTCATACCGGTACAATTAAATGGTCGACCAGTATAATGATATTGCTCGACGAGAGGCCGAGGGATGCCCTCAACGAGCGCCGATCCAAAGCTTTGAGTAGGAAGCGTGCGTCGGAGAGGCCTCGTCGACGCATGTGTCGCACCCGTTCGGTTCCTAGATGATGGGTGGCGGTAACATCCCCTTGAACAAGAACGAGCGGTAGCGCCAACACGATTTCGAGAACGAGACAGACGCGTACTTAGACAAGCAATTACAACAATCAACGCAGAGGAGCAAGGTTTGGATCACAGGAAGGTCCACATCGAGTCAATGTCTTCGCACGTGAGCGTATCGCTGAACGACTCAAAATTGCGCTCGTCCAGCCACGCGTCGATGTTGATGGGGTCCTCAAATACGAACGCGTCCAGCACCGCGAGGTCGACGTCGTCCATGGTCACGTCGGAGGTCGGCGAGTACGGGATCGGGTCCAGCGCCACGAGCTCCGCGAGCTCGGCGTTCTGGCGCTGCTTGAACGCGCGAATCTCGCGCCGGCGCCGCGACGCATACGTGCGCTGGATCGCGTTGGCCTTCTTGCGGTGGAACTCGCAGAGCGCGTGGGGCGAGCCGTCCTTCTTGGTCGAGCGCGGGTGCGGGCACTCCTTGTACGAGTAACGGCACGTGCTGGACATGGTGCAAATTCGAAAATGACATGTCGGACCATGCCGGCGTTCCGCTCTTGCATGAATTTCAAAATGAAATTCGCATCCGGATACAAAGGGCAAATTCAGGTGTACGTACGGTTTATGTACTGTGTACGACTTCGTAAGCTAAATGTGTGTATTGAATGTACGCGTACATGCAATGCACGTACGGCCCCGATCACTGCGATTCATTGCGCTGTTGATATGGGACACCGTATGGGATGTGCCTGCGACACGAGCGTGAATCTGAAACTCAAAATCTGAGGCGCTTGAGCCTGACACGTATGACGCTGCACGCTCCTCGGTCTGTAGTTTGATACACCCGTGTCGACTGCACGGAGAGAAGGTTGCGCGCGCCATGCGATCTCTCAGGTGGTGTCTCGTCGCCAGATCGTCGTCCCAACCAATTTTGAAATGGCACATGCGAGGTGCAGTGCATGCTACTACTCCACGCGCTGATTGCTTGCTGGACCATCGCAGACTAGGCGGGTAGAAGCCACAGATTTGCACCTACGGTCGCCTAAAAACAACATCGTTGAAGGGAATCTTTCTGCTGCCCCGTCGTCGGACGCAAAACCTTCATTTTATACCAGCCAAAAACGACCAACCGGTGCAATGACCCTCAGATCACCACGGATTATGTACTGCATTGAGAAAGGAATCCCCTTGCGTGGACTAGAGCCCTCACAAGAGAACGATCCAATGCGCGATTTCGCGTCACACCAAGTCGCAAACGACTTGGCAAAAGTGGCTGGAGTTCCTCCACGAGACGACGCGCTCCTTGAGCTCATCATCGACATCGAAATAGCTCCCTTAGCTACGAACAACGAGAGAAGCGCGTTCGTACATTGCTATACGTTGATGATTAAATAAGGAAGATCGACGCCACTACCTGCCTGCATTCCTAGGTATAGACAAGGCTCTCAGATGAGCTCTCTTAGAATCGCGACGTCGTCTTCGGTGAGCGATCCGTTGTTGGACGTGCCGTCGTCGCCCGTACTGTCCGAGTCGTTGTGGTACGGGATCGGGTCCACGCGCCGCGCGCGGGGCCGCGGCGGCGGCGGCGTGATGCCGGCGGCCTTGAGCGTTCGCCTCAGATGGCGCTTCTTGCGCGCATAGAGCTTCTGGATTGTGTTCGCCTTGGACCGGTGAAACTCACAGAGCGTGTGGAGGTCGCCGTTCTGCTTGGAGGACCGGACGTTTTGGCAATCCTTGTACGCGTAGCGACACTTGGTGTTGCCAGCGAACGGAGTCGCACTCGCGGCAGGGTGCGGCGATCCGAACGGGTGGGGTGGCGGCACCGGGTGGGCGTGGTTGCTCATTCTCGGCTTGCGAGGAAAATGAGATTTGACCGCTGCGGCGTCGCTGGTTGCCGCTTGCTGTTGGATTCGTTGAATTGTATTATCTTGGTATTTGTATGCAAAGGCGGCAGAATTCCAACGCGCGCCAAAATTTCCGCGCCACACTTGGAATTTGTATGCCGACTTCAACAAGTTGCAGCGCGTCACCCAGCACATGTTGGTAATCTCACCATTGTATTCAACAAACATAGTGTACGCAGATGGAAGCTGCTGGACTCCTATAAGCTTTGACCAGTGAGCGGCATCGTCGGCTGTCACATGCAACCGGGTGTGCTGTCCGCAACCAGTATACTTGATCGAGGTCAACGGGTGATAGCACGTAGTAAAACCGTGGCGACTGCGGGATGACGCCAGACGCTTTGCACAAACTTGGACAAGGAATCCTGACGGTCGCCGGCTTCAGGTATAAGTGAGGTCGCATTCGCACACTTTCATTGGTGCAAACTGATCGAAGCACAGATTGGCACAGTTAGTATCTCGTCAAGCGCGCGTCATGCGGCTGGAAGAAAAGAACAGAAAAGAAGGCCAAGGTCTGTGGGCAGGGCCCTTAAAGGATGGCTGTCGCGAGGTGTCAGGGCGCCCGAACGTTCGAGGCTCGTGCATCTCATGTCGTCAGCCATTTGATGGCATAATCGTAGCCGTAAACCTTGGGTTCGAACCCGAGCTGGAGTCCTTGGGGCCAACAGAACTTGTTGGGTGCTAACGTTCGACGGGTCACTGTACCGTTCGCCTGCAGACAATCAGGCGGCGTCAAGTGACACGGATCGCGACAGGCGACCGATCGTCAGACGCCATTCTCCGGCGCAGGCAATGCGAAGCCAGGCCACCGGTGCGCAACCATCGCTCTCCAAGAGCGCGCCCCTCACTCTCCTCTGTAGCCGCGGTCTTGTCTCTGCTGAGCCTCGGCTGCCTCTTTGCCGCGACGCTGTCCCCGACGTGGCTCGCCCAGTCGTTCGAGTCGCCTGCCAACGTCCGCGTCCACCAAGGCTTCGGGCTCTTTGGCTTTTCGTCGACCGTCGAGAACGCGCCACAGCTCACGACGCCGTTCCTGGCCTCGACCACCTACGTTAGCTACGGCGCGCTATGGTAGTTAGTCGATCGCATGCACGCCTCGAGCATGTCCGTAGCGCCACCGACTTTGCCGCGCCCAACTGGATGTACGGCACGCTGCGCGACTACCAGAGCAAGCTCTGCGACGTCGCGTGGACTTTAACGCACGTCCTGCACGGTTTGACGGTAATACGCATGCTCTCGCCGCCCACTGATAGCACCGTGGTAGCTCGCGTTAAACCTGGTGGCGCTGACGTTTAATCTGCGCACGCTCCACACGCTCGAGTGGACGGCGGCCGAGACGATCGCGGGCCTCAGCACGATGGCCAACGGTCCTTTGCAGCGGAGCGCTGTCGTCTTTCATCACATTGTCGTTGTAGGCTTCTTGCAGCTCTGCGTTCTGATGCTCTGGAGCCTCCAGCTCAAGCCCAGCATCAGCGACATTGGCCTTGTGCACGCGCAGCTTGTGGCGTGCGCGACGTGGCGCAATTGGAGCTGCTGGGGCTTTGGCCCGAGCTTCTACCTCGCGGCCTCGGCCGTCCTCTGGACACTCCTCACCTTCTCTGCGATCTCGTCCGGGCGACGCCACAAGATCCGTCGCCAGCGCAAGGAAGCCGTGCGCCGGCTGCTCGACGCGCCGCAAAGCCCCGTGGCGTCAAGCTACCGCGAGCCTCGCGACTGAGCATCGTTTAAATCGCACGTCGTCTACTACAGTTGTCGTCTACTACAGTTGTCGTCGTTGATGTGATCACAGCCACGAAGCTATCGCAAGCTTTCACTTCAAGTTGATGCGATGAAACCTCAAGCGGATCTTCGAAGGCGCTGAATTCTTGGCGCCAACAAGCTGGTGCGTATTCAGTGCTTGCATAGGCGCGTCAGCATCGATACCATATCGTTTACATGAGCTGCTTGTTCCGTCAAGCACGTCTACCTTCTCTTTAGACGACTAGCACGAGCGTACAAGACGTGACGCGCTCGCCGTCATGACGTGGAGAGGGTTCGAGTTTGGTGTTGGTTTGGATTGTTTTAAACACGTCGGTGGCTGTTTTTTAAAATTCAAAAAAGCAACGGCAGCATGGCAGGAGCGGACGGCGACGAGCTGCGGGCCGACCTCCACGAAGTCCTCGGCGGGGTCGTGGACGACGCATCGTCCGAGCACGACGCGGGCTTCCACATGTCCAAGAACCTCCAGAGCCTCCAGGCGCTGTACGACGGCGACAGCCACGGCTTTCTCCATGCGCTGCAACTGGCGCTCATCGGGCCGCTCAAGCACGACGGCCGCGGCCGGTCGGGCCAGGACATTGAGCGCCTCCTTCGCATCGTCAGCGCCGTGAAGTACTCGCCGGCGGACTTTGCGCGCTTGGTGCGGTTTGCGCTGCGCGGCTGCGAGGCCGAGGACCGCAACGTCCGCTGCCACAGCACGCAGCTCACGGGCCATTTGCTCGGCCACGCTGCCGACATCTCGTACGTGCTGTCGACGAACCATACGATCGCATAATACCTCGGTACCTAGCGACGAACTCTGGGAAGACGTGGCCACGATCCTGCTGCAGCGCGCGAAGGACAAGCTCCCAACCATCCGCGCCGCAAGCGTCGTCGGCTTGCAGCTGCTGCAAAAGCTGTCGATCGACGACGTCGACGCGATCTCAAACGCAGTGTTGCGCCTCGCCGTGACCGACCCGAGCAAGTACGCGTCCTCCATACGAACTACTCTGTCCTCACGTTTGAGCGTAGGGAGGTCCGCGTCGCCGCGACGGAGAAGGTCGCCGTGCGCATGACGTCGATCGGCGACCTCTTGATCCGCGTCCGCGACATCTCGCCCGAGGTGCGCGCGACCGTCTTCAACGTGCTGGCCACGGTACACGAGATATGCTGCTATGGCGCGTGGTTGACGATGTACAGGCCGACACACTCGTGATTCTGTCGCCATCCGACCGCGTGCACATGCTGGACCAGGGCATGAACGACCGCGACGAGAGCGTTGTCTCGGCGTGCCAGAACATGGTGCTGGCGTGGCTCCGCGCCGCCCACGGGTCTCCCGTCGAGGTAGAGTTACAGTCAACGTCGTCCTTTTGCCATTCTTGCTCGGTAGCTCTTGTCGCAGCTCACGATCGAGAAGGCGCCGGCGGTGTGCTCGTCACTCTGTCGCTGGCTCCTCAAGCAGCACGCAGCCGACCTCTCGTCCCAGAACGTCAAGGACAAGGCGCTCTTTGGCAGCGCGCTTAGCGTCGCCGACGCCTTCTTCTGGAAGGAGCAGTGCCTCTACTATCAAAGTATCAAGAACGACGAGATGCTCGAGCTGCTCTTGCCGAGTATCTCGTCGTACTGCGACTTGCTCCGGCACCTCCACACCTCGGTACACGTTTTCTGTATCGAGGTATCAAGGTATCAACCATGCAACTTTAGCTCGTCGACGCGGTCGACGAACCCGAGAAGGACGAGCTGCTCGTCGTCGGGCAGTACGTGCTGCAGCTGGGCGTTGCCCTCGACTTTCAGGACGAGGTCGGGCGCCGCCAGCTCATCCACCTTCTCCGAACGTTCTTCCAAACGGTGGCCTTCGAGTCCAAGTGGCTCCACGACGCAGTCATGCTGCTCGCGATGATTTGCCGCTCGACCGAGTTTGAGTTTGTGCAATACATGACGGAGATCACGAGCGATCTCTACGACCTCATGCAAGAGATGGAATCGATGAGCCCCGAGACGCGGACGGAGCTCACCGAGCGCCTGGACGCCGTCGACGCGCAGATCGACGACGAGTCGCTCTCGGCCGAGGCATACGACGCCCTCTCGGCCGAAGCCCTCGCACTGGAGAAGCAGCTCGAGGAGCCCAAGACGCTCCAGTGGCTGCGCTGCCTCGAGCTCACGGCCAAGCTCCTCCAATTCACGCGCCAGGTCCGTTTCTTGTCCTCTGGGTACATGTACATATGTGCGCTAGAATCTGCGCAACGCGACGATTGCCGGCGTGCTGCACATGATTTTGCCCGCGATCGACAGCGACATCCCCGCGCTCCGAGAGAAAGGCCTCGAAGGGCTCGGACTCTACTGCCTCCTCGACCGCGTACCACTTCACATGCCGAATGTTCGCTTGATACATTGATATTTGGTAGCAAATGGCGGCCAAGCACGCGATCGTGTTTTGGCGCGTCCTCAACGCCGACGACGAAGACGGCGACTCGAAGCACGTGTGCATCCAAGTACGACGACTCTCTCGCGCACTCTCCCACTCTTTTTCTTGAATGTGACTCATGACCGAGGGCAGGTGCTACTGGATTTTTTCACGGCGTTCAAGCAGTTTGAAGTGCTTCCGGTCGTCGAGGACGATGAGGTCGTCACGTCGCGCGTGATCCTCGACGGGCTTGCGACCTATTTTTGCGTCGACCAGCGCCAGTTGGACGAGTGGGACCTGCCGACGCAGACGCTCGTTGTCCGCGGCTTTATCAAGCTCTTCCTCCTCGGTCGCATCCAGGACCTCGAGGTGATCTCGCTCCATCATCGTCGTCGCTTGTACTCAAAGGATCCTAGACGTTGCAGCATCTCTTGGAGCTCTACTTTCACCCGTTCCTTAAGGAGATGGTCATCTCGGACGAGCACGGCTTTTGCTCCGAGACGCTGCAGATGCTCTCGGTGTTTTACCACGCGGCCGACTGCAATCTCATCAGCAGCGCGAGCCACCACGTCTTGTCGCGTGCGCTCTATGGCGTGTCGGCGGTGCCGTTTGCGGAGGCGGCGCCGTACCTCTTGCAGCTGCTGCAGCACCCGCGCATGGACGGCGCGTGCACTCGCAACCACCACAACAAGGTCGCGATCTGGGTCTGCGTCGAGATGCTCGCCTTGCACGAAGTCACCAACGTGATCAAGCGCGCGTCCAAGAAACAGATGCTCCACCAGTGGTGGACGCTGCTCCAGAACCTCGAGTGGTCGGTCGACGCGCCAGCCAACGACGACAACGACACGGAAGACGACGATGACGCGCCGATCGCACGCAAGCGAGACAAGGTCAAGGTCGAAGACGTGGTCGCCGAGGTCAAGGTCGATGACGCGCCGCCCACCGATGACGCGCCGCCCACCGATGACGCCTTGCTGTACATCTTGCTCGACGAGGTGTGCACGCTCGTGCCCGAGAACGCCAAGCTCAAAGCCAAGATGGCCGCAGCGTTTGGCCCGTCGTTCACGTGCGAGCTCACGGATGCGATGCAATCCTGGGTACGTCGGAAGAGACGTATAGAGAGAGCTCCATGTCGGCGGCTAGATGGTCAACGCGGTCGGCACGCGCAAGGAGGTGCTGAGCAAGGGCGTGTACAAGCGCGGCATGCAGTTTCGCGCGGCGCCCAAGCTCGAGGCCAACGACAGCGTGTACGAACTCCGTCATCTCGTCTCATTGATCATTCGAGTAGGACGGAGGAGGACGAGCTCGGGAGCGACGCGATCGAGAGCGACGAGAGCGACGACACGCGGACGTCGCGATCGAAGCGCGCCAGAGCGGCGCCGACGCGGGCGACGACGGCGCGTCAGTCCAAGAGCGCAGCGGCGGCCAAGCTCAAGGCGTCCATTTCGAGCGACGAGGCGTCGGCGATTGAGATTGAAGACGAGGTGTCCGCGATTGAGATTGACGACGACGAGTCGGCGGTCGAGGACGACGACGAGGAAGCAACGGCGCCCGCGACGACCGAACCCACGGACAAGGGCGACGGTGACGACGACGCGTCGATGGGTGACGACGACGAGTGAGCGACGATAATAATGTTGTCGTTGTCATGGGCGCCGTGTTGTCGTTTGGAGGAAGCCACGGTCTCAAACCCCTCCAAGATACACTGTATGTTTACTGGATGCAGCGTCGTCGGCCAGCACAACAGCGCGACAATATCATATGAATTGGATTACGCTTCCTGGCGCAGCGAGGCCTCTGTCTTGGCGAGCATTTTGACGAGGAGCGACCGCTTGAAGGCTTTGGCGAGCGCTGCCGCGAGGTGCAGGTAGCCGAGCCGGACGGCCTTGTCGCCCTTGATCTCGCCGAGGGCCTTGAGGACCGTGGCCGTGTCCTACACATCGCGTCAGCCTCCGAACACGCAAGAAGGATATTGGCACCTTGGGCTGGAACGACCGGCTGCGAACGCGGGCAGCCACGTCCTTCCACACGCTGCTGTTTTCAATGATGATGTGGTACACGCGCCGACTCAGGAGCTTGTCGCTGTCGTCGTCTGTGGAGGTCACGCCGAGGCGCGTTGCGGTCGCGGCCATGACCTTGTGCGCGTCCTCGTCCGTCACGGAGAGGGGCACGCGGAGCAGCGCTGTCTCGGGCGACGTCGGCGACGGGTGCGTCGGGCTGCTCTTCCCAGACGACGACGTTGTTTTCCACTGTTTCTTGTACTTTTGGCGCGACCGCTGCCGGCGCGAGGACGGACTCGAGGACGGTGACCCGAGCGCCGCGGCTTCGTCGGCGGCCTCGCCTTGCAGAATGAGGTCGTCGCCTTTCTTGGCCGCCGATTTCTTGTACGGCGAGCCGAGCGAGAATTCGAGCTTCCGGCGCTTCGACCCCTCGACCGTGTGCTCGTCCTTCTCGGGCTCCGAGAACGGGTTCCGGAGCAGCTCGTTCTTGAGGACCGTCGGAATGTAGTCGGACATGACCTCGACCGTCAAGAAGAACTTGGCGCGGTCGCTGTTGGCCAAGGTCGACGCGCTCGGCGCCAGTCGCGCGAGCGTCCCGGTCCACTCGGTTGCCCGCGCCAGGTCGCGCGACGGGGCGACGACTGTCCGGCGCTGCGCCGCATGCGCCTGCAGCAGCTGTGTGCGGCAGAGGAGACTCGGCGCCTGGCCCGTCACGACTTCCTTTGTCGCTCGGAACGGCGACTGCGACGGCGTCGAGTGGGGCGAGACATGATTGCTGCTGCTCGCCGGGCGCGTTGACGGCTTCTCGCTGCTCTCGACCATGGCCACGTCTTTCATGCGCGTGAGGTGGTTGGTCACCTACGACGATCCTCCCGATATGATGTTTATCAAACACTGGAGCCTCGTTCGTACCTGGTAGCAGCGCCCGTTCTCGGCCAAGTCGGGCACGAGCTCATGGAGGTTGTAGCGCTTGAGGATCTTGCGCAGCGGAAGGCTATAGTAGCTCGGGCAGCTCAGCACATACGTCGAGAACGCGTCTTTCCAGCCCGGCGACATGGTTTTGGCCTGGAAGAGCCACGGATTCGCCGGCGTCGTCGGCTGGTGCTGCCGCGCCGCGTCCACGAGCAGCGAGAAGAGCACGGGGTAGTTGTACGGCAGCAAGACGAGGTGCGTGGCCGCCGCCGTCGTGCGCAGAAACCCAAACGGCTCGCCGAGGCGGCCGTCGCCCTTCGAGTTGGCCATGTACACGAGCCAGCGCGCGCCGCGGGGCGGCGACGGGTTGAGCGACGACTCGATCCGTACGAGTCGGTCGGGAACTTGAGCGTATCGAGCACGAGCTGGTTGGTCGCAGCGTCCGTGGGCGACTCGACCGAGCGCCGGTAGATCAGCGTTGGGTGCGCATCGCGCAGCCCGAGGCTCGTCGTGTTGCGGTCGACCCAGAAGGCTTCGGGGATCGGCCACGTGTAGTCGCGGCCGAGCGTCGCGCTGGGCGTGAGCGCGTTCTTCGTCGGCGCGTACGTCTCGCCGTCCGAGCCGTCGCACGCAAACTTGACGAGCACGCCGGGCTTCATGCGCGCAATGATCGACTCGACCCTAGAACGTTATGAGGAGTCGGCGCGTGATGGCAGCGAGAGCTCACTCTTTCTCGAGCATCGGCTTGGTCACGCGGCCGTTCGTGAAGAGGTGCAGCGTCCCGCCCGTCTCTTCGCAGAGCGACGAGTAGAACGGCGGGTTGATCGCCGGCGCCTTGCTCGTGAGCGACTCGGCCGAGAGCTGGACGGCAAACGTAAAGAGGCGCTAGGAATGGCGCATGAGGCGTGCGAACGACGAAGATGCAAGGACCTGGTCCCAGCGAAAGGGCTGGCGCGTCAGGTCGAGCGCCGAGAGGCTCGTGGGCGGTACGACGAGGTCGGGCTGGACGCCGTCGAGCGTCGTGAGCGCGCCGGCGTCCGTGATGAGCACGACGTGCGACATATGCGCGTTGAAGGGCAGGCGCCCGAGGCCGTAGTTGTCGCAAAAGATCTTGGCACGCTCGCGGTTGATCAGGTCGAAGGCCGTCGAGAGCGCGCCGCCGACGTCGCTCAAGTCGCGCGCCTCGAGGTACTTGAGCTCGCGGTAGAAGAGGTCGCGGTTCGTCGAGTGCTCCATGCCGACGACGACGCCGCTGAAGGTCACGAGCATGAAGTGCATGTAGTTGACGCGGTTGAGGCTGCGCGCCAGCAGCTTCTTGGCCATCGTCTCGACCAGAGACTTGGCAAAGTCGAGGAGCGACATGCCGCACGCGCTCTTCTGCGCCATGGACGCGCTCGTGTCCACGACGAACGTCACCAGCATGCCGGCCACCGGGAAATGACGTTTTATGGGTTTTTCTACCACTTGGTGTTTGTATGCGTCGGTGGCATGCGGTGGAGAGGTCTCGCGTGTTCATTGGCCAAAAAGAATGGAACGCTGCAAGGCCATTGGGCGAGATGGCGTATTTGCTGGCAGCACCAGCGCGCGATTTCAGAATCCCACATACGGGGCACCACTCAATGGCATCGCTATCGAGGCTACGAAGCGCGCACCAAATGCATGCCGTTCCATCGTCCATCTATTGCGCGGTGCTTTCAAGTATCTTGGCTGGCTCAAACCACTGCGGAAAACGTCATCCATTTCGTACACAATTGCTTCCACATATTGAACAATATCTATTATACTGACAACCGACAGCAACTCATGAACACGGCGACGAGAGGGCGATGCTTCGTGCGTCTCTTACGTCAGTGGCACGTAGCCATCTTCCATCGACGTGGCCGACGGTGCCACCTTCCTGGACACGGAGACGGCAACGATAGCCGCGACGGCACCCACCATAGCGACAGCAACCAAGAGGAGCGCTGCATGCCCCCCCGGCGCATCGTACACCGAGACAAACTGCTGCGCTGCCTTGGCCGAGCACTGACGCGCCTTGTACGCAAAGACAGAGGCGTAGTCGTTCCCGAAGTCGTGTGTGTCGTGCGTGCTGCGGGGGCACGAGGCGTGGGCGCCGTTGCAGAAGAGGTTCGTGTCGCAGAGGTCCTCGGCGACGTGGCACAGCGTGTCCTTCTCAAAGTGGTCGACGCACTTGCCGTGGCCGTCGCAGTAGTCGACGCCGTCGCACGCGTGGTCGGACGACTCTCCGATCGGCGTGCACTCGGTCGTTCGGGATGCAAACTTGTCGTGGGGGCATTTGCCGTTGTAGCCCGTGCAGTACTCGGACACGTCGCAAATGTCACTCGCTTTGCGGCAGACCACGCCGCTGTGGAGGAAGGTATCGATGCAGCGTCCGTGCCCGTCGCAGACATCGACGCCGTCGCACTTGCCACCACTCGACTTGCCAATCTCGGTGCAGACCTTGCCCACGGGCGCGGCGAGGTCGTCGGGGCAGACGCCACACTCGCCCGAGCAGTACTCGGGCTCGTCGCAAACGTCGACTGGTTTGCGGCAGAGATGGCTCGTGCTTTTAAAGTGATCAATGCACTTGCCGTAGCCGTCGCAGAAGTCAACGCTGTCGCACGCGCCGCCCGACGATTTGCCAATCGAGGTGCACTCGATGCCCTTGCGTGCAAAGCTGTTGCTGGGGCAGTCGCCGCTGACGCCCGTGCACGTTTCTGCCTCGTCGCAGACGTCGGCGGCGCGGCGGCACACGTGTTTCTTGGACTGGAACATGTCCACGCAGTGACCGCGGCCGTCGCAGTAGTCGGGGGCGTCGCACGGCCCCCCCGTGGACTTGCCCATCTTGGTGCACACTTTGGTCGACGGCGCAAACTCGTCGTCGGGGCACTGACTGCTGTCGGCACTGCAGTAGTCGGCCGTGTCGCAGGCGTCGCGGGCACTGCGACAGACGGTGCTTTGATCCTTGTAGCCGTTGAGGCACGTGCCGTCGCTGTCGCAGTAGTCCTTCTCGTCGGCGTCGCACGGACCGTCGTTGTCGCAGCTCTGGCCCGGGCAGAGCGTACCATGCGGCTGCGGCGTGTACATGCACTTGCCATTCACAAAGTCCGAGACTTCGCGACACGGCACCTCGGGGCACCCGTCTTCGTCGGCAATCACCTCCACGTGCACGTCGTCATGGTACTGGCCGTGGTGCGCGTGGTCGTCGTGCCCGTACTGGCCGTGGTGCGCGTGGTCGTCGTCCCAGTACTGGCCGTGGTGCGCGTGGTCGTTGTCCCAGTACTGGCCGTCGTGCGCGTGGTCGTCGTGCGTCGACCGATATCGAGACGCTTGGGCGGCGCTCAGAAAGTCGTATGGCGTGTCCTTGATCGCGCCGGCTTCATCGAACGCATCAATCGTGCTGGGTTCGTAGTCCGTGCTGTGCGCTATGACAGCGTTGGGGTTTCTAACTGGTTTAGTGACGACGCTGACTTACCGTGGGCAGCAGCGAGAACGCGGGACGCTGTCGCGGCCTCCACTCCGTGCTTTGACGCGACGGATGCCCCCTTCTTGTGGGTGTTGGCTTGGGCGGCAATGGCCATGGCGAGGCAGACCCCAAAGCAAACCTTCATCTTGGCGGCAAATTGAAATATGAACAGCTGCAGTGTCGCCTGGAGCGCAAATATTTGTGGCCAATCACAGCGCGCGACGTCTCATCTGCACCAATTAGATTCAAGCCTTTTCGTACAATGAAACTGCTGGGCCTTTCGTGTTTTAAAGTCCCATGAAACTCCTGGGGCGAAAGATACGACTTTTTCCGCGCCGCCGACTGCTGGCGCGTGTGTGGTGCGCCGTCGCTCCGTGGACATCAAACGACGTCAAATCATTTCACGGACAGTACGCGACTGAATAAATACAGACTGCTTCTGAAAGATAGTCCTGCTGGGATATGAACTCATTGACGTACTTGACGTAAGTGTTCAGCCCACTTCCAGGCTGACTCGAGGGCCGCTGTTCAGGCTCTATGTGAGAGCTTTGGTGGTGCCTGTGGCATGCAGTACACCCTTACGCCACGACTGCATGCGAGAAAGGCCTCCGTTGCCAGCGCGCTGACCTTGCGATCCGGCCCCTGCACCGCATCCGTTGCAATTTTCACGACGAAGCACCAAGCTCCTTTAAAATGTTGAAACAAACCGACCTCATTGGCACGCCGTAGCCTTTGACTTTTACACTTGTGGCGACGATCACGCTTTCCACTGCAATGAGAATGCGACTCGTATGACCATTTTTGGACTTCTTACGTCCAGAGCCATCGCAACCTGTGGAGCGATTGGGACGAGAGGCTGAAAGCTTACAATGCACTTGACTTTAAAACTCGCGGAGATGCTCCATTATCACATGTGTGAAACGTGTGAAAGGATACGTCACCTCACTCTTCAGAGGTCGCAAAACGTGAGAAATACTCCATTCATATGACGTGAGTTGCGTCTGAATGATTTGTACAACCCATGCTCCAACCAAGACAAGCCAGGACACGCCCTTATTGGTCGCTGATGGCTGGAGACGCCGTTAGGGAAAGGGCGACGAGCTGGAAGATATATTTATCTCCATCTAGGTATCACATACCGAGGACAAGAGTCCAGGAGCGACGCATCGGTCTATCTTGTATCGGCGCCACTTCGAGTGCCCACGCTAAAGTTCGCGGAGTTGAAAAGAGTCTCGCGGATGTGCCGCTTCAGCACCTGTACTTGGTCGTGTCAGCGGTGCCGCAGCGGTAGAAAGGGCATTGCTTCTACGTTGGGGGTCAACGCACTGTAAGATAAGTAGGTAGTCTATAGAGAGAAGCGCCGACAGCGACAACGTCGAGCGCCTGTGCCAGGACTACCCTCGTCAAGCTCGCTCGCGTGCCACGTCATGTCCACGTATCCGGACACACTCCGGATACCACCAGCAAGTGCAATTCCAAACGGTCAAGGCGACATCAGCGCGGCAGAAGGAGCGCCCACGACATCGCGTGGCGCCGAGATCGATGGATGCTGACTCGAGCACCCGCGCATGACGTCCCGACGCTTGCACACGGCAGCCGGCGCGGAGACTGCTGTCAGCGCAACGACAAATTTGCGCCGCAGCGAGCCTGTAGTTCGACCCAATGGCTGCTCGAGCTGCCAACGAGCGGAGCTTTTCGCCCTCGGTGGGCACCAGCAGTGGCTGCGCGCCCTTGGTCTACGGCGCCAACGCGAGTCTGGCACCGACCTCGTTCGTCAAGCCATGGGCGCGGCTGTCTGCGTCTGGCACGAGGTACCACACTGCTGCGAAACCTCATTTGTCTCACTGAGCGACTAGGTGCCTGAAGCGAACGAGGTGTTGACCCTGTCGCGGCTCGTCGGACTCCTACGTCGTTGCGAGCATGTATGACCTGACAAAAAGCATGTGCGCTCATTGTGCCAGGTCCGGACGGCTTTTTTGAGGCGGTCGAGTAGACGCCTCTAACGCTGACGCCGTGGTCGACCAGACACACAGCCGAGGGCGTAGCTCTCTACAATGCGCCGTTAGTGCAATGGTGGCACGAGAGAGCGCTCTCGGCACGGTATCGGTCGGCAAGCTGCTTCTTAGTGAGACGACGAGGCCCACCCTCTCACTGTTGCGCCGATAGACGACCCGAGCGTGCCTTTGTTATCATGGCTATCGACAGGTATTACTTCTTCTTATACTATGTTTGGTGTAACACTGGTTTGTAGCTCAAGTCGAAGGATCGATGGCAATAATCGGTTCGCTACTTGGTCCTCGGTCTCTCGATGAGCAAGACGTGCAGTGATCTCATGCAGGAGTATCTAAAGTCTCTCACTTCGTTCGTGATCTTATCTCGGTGTTACGGTGTACGCTCATTTGTTGTACGCGATGTCACGTGCGCGTCATGCCATGTCGTCGCTGATACCCTCGAGTCTGTAAATACGATCTTAGAGTCACGGGTAGGTGTCGCTACTGCCTGCGTAATTGACTGTACTTATCTCGTCGGGACCACTCGATGGACCGTATGCAGCTCTTCTGGGCGACATGCGCAGTGTTCTCAGTGCCCTCTTTGCCGAGAGCGCACTGCACCTGCCAGCGTCGTTTCTCTCGGAGCGTCCGACCGCTCCTCGAACGCCTCTTAGCCGCCTGCTTCCGCTCGTGCTGCCGCTGCTTTTACCGCAGCAAGTCTCACAGCTAGCACCCTTAGCGACTACATCGCCGCACTCCGCGTGCACATGGAGGGGGCACCGGTGCCGCTCGCACATATCCTCAGGTCGATCACCGAGTCCGGCGAGAGATGGCAAGAGCACCCGCACGCAGCGCATGGCCGTGGCCTGGCGCCGACAGCTTTGTGCCGCATACAAGCCTCCTCACCGGTCTTTTCTTCAGCTTGAAAAGTGCGCAGGACGACTCAGTGGTGGTAGAGCCCTGCGGCACGTGGCTACCATTCACACGACGTTATGCAAGCCGACGGTCAGCGCACCGGTGGTGTCGGCGGCACTTGAGCTACGGATCAAAACTGAACTTTGTGACACGCCGCATGGATTGCTCTCCACGACGTTTCTGCTACTGACGTGGAAACATGAATGGTGGATA
The DNA here is from genome assembly GCF_000151545.1 of Saprolegnia parasitica CBS 223.65. NCBI lineage: Eukaryota > Oomycota > Saprolegniomycetes > Saprolegniales > Saprolegniaceae > Saprolegnia > Saprolegnia parasitica. The sequence continues at coordinate 46,278 of NW_012156558.1, forward strand.
TCGTCAATGCAGGTATATGTTGTATGGTGTTCTCTATAAAATACGCGAAGGTAGAATGGCAATATGGACTCAGACGCTCTTCTTGACGTCCATGCCGCGCGCGACGCCCTTCTCTTCGTCTTGCTGGCTCGCAAACGCATTGAAGATCTGCTCGAGCGACGTCTGGCACACCGAGTACTCTTTGAGCGCGACCGCGACCTTGTGCGCCTCCATCTTGGCAAAGACGTCCGAGAGCTTGAGCTTGGCGTCGACGCTGTCGTGGAGCTTGAAGCGGCAGTGCTCGTTCTGGCGCTCGAGGAGCTCGACGCGCGCAAACGTCGACCGGAGAAAGCTGTCGAAGGCCACAA
>NW_012156559.1:0-2475 GCF_000151545.1 Saprolegnia parasitica CBS 223.65
CGACAGGTCGCGATCTTGCACTTGTCGGTTGGCTTCAACTTCGAAACTTCGATTTTACCGAGGCTAATTCCACGCATCTTCACGGGGTTTGCACGCGTGACGCAGCGCACAAACAGCGCCCTCGTTGTGTGATTTTAGATTAGAGCGATGCATCCATACCAGGACGACATGCACCGACCTTGCCCCAAGGACGCCGACCAAGTAAAACTCGTATACCGAATCGCTCCGTGGCCGTCCTGCACGTGCTTTGCACACGGTAGTCAGATCCATCTTTGTCGGCGTGGCACGTCGCAGCGTCGTCGAGCCCTTTCTCGTACAGTTTGCCGTAAAGTTTATCATTAAAAAGCGCAACTTGACGCAAACACGATTTCTAATACAAGGTGCAACGTACTGTCTTTCACCCGTAAAGTTGCGCCCGCTCCTGTCTCAGACACAGTTAAGTTGGTCCATCGGCCATCCCAGAAAAGCCAGCCCGAACGACGATGGCGGACGTGGACCCGGCGGTCCTCAAGCGGCGCCAGTACCTCCGCATCAAGCAGATGCATTACCGCAGCAAGATTGCAGGCGAGATCACGGCGCTCAAGGCCGAGGTCGACGTGCTCCAGAAACAGCTCGCGCGACAGCTGCTGTCGCCCACGTCGCGGGCGCTGCCATGGGCCGAGATCGCGACCGCGCTCGACGTCGACAACAAGGAGAAGCTCAAGAAGCGCAAGATGCTGCAGCTCCAGCACGCCTCGTACTTGCGCCTCGTAGGCAACATGCGTGCCTGGGTGACCCGCGTCTTGCCGGTACGCCATACGACGACGTCTGTCCTGTCCTCATACACGAAGCAGCGAGCGCCGGTGGACCCGCCATGGCGGCGCACGTACCTGCCGTTGGACGCCAACACGCGCAAGCTCGCCATCGACTGGCTCACGCAGCTGCTACTGCACAACACGGACAACATGCTGGCCAAGTACGAGTTTGACGCACTCGATCCACACGCGTACTCGATCGACTTTGCCATGAGCCTCTCGCCCAACGACCTCTTCGAGTACGTCTGGCGCACGCAAAAGGAGCTGCCATTGCCCATGGAAGTGGTCTCTGCGGCGCTGCGGCGATGGATGCAGCAGTACACGACCGGGTCGGTCTGGACCGACGTCCAGTCGTCCGAATTACTGCAGGACGACGTACGCAGTCGCACGCAATGCACTTTGTTCAATCCTTTGCGTAGGCCCTCGAGACCGTACAGGGCGCCACGTATGCGCACACAGTGCGCGAGAATCCGACCGAGACGGTCAATTTCCTCACGCGCGAGTTTCAGCCGCATGCAGACCGCGTCGTGTTTGTCGGTCAAAACATCCACCACGACGAACGCGTCTCGTCCAGCGTCCACCGCCGCAACCGCATGTTCTGGTACCGACAATATTGTCTATCGTTGCGGGTTAGATACTTAGAGTGATCGACTAGGTACGTCGTGGACCGCGTTGGCCCCACTACAACCCGGTTTCGGAACCTCGACGTCCTGTCCCACTTCTTCACCGACCACGGCCCCGTGTCACTCGACGTCGAAGCCAACCTCATGGGCTTCACAACAGCAGCGTCCTTGTCCGAGATGGACATGCTCGCAGCTTACACGCGCCATGCGACGGCCGTGTACCGCTGCGTGGGCCAACGCTCGGACGAGACGCTCTTTGCGCTCCTGGATGGTTGCACTCCACCGTGACGTCGATCGCACGAGCTTCGTATATTTAAGTCCATTCAAACGAGCAACAATCTGGCAAAGGCTGTTGAAATGCAAAGGACACAGGGCACAGCTTTAGACGCCCTCCATCAACGACGTCGTCTGGCTCCTTCTTGTCGTCGAAGACTCGATCTTTACGACGGCCGTCATGTGTGTACAACTCCGCGGAGCTACGCCATCGCACGCAGAGGCCGATAGCGGTGGCCATCATACCGAAACAGGAAGCTTGTTATTAATTATATAGCTTTTTAGCTTTTTTTAACACATGCAAGCAGGCGCTGTCCATGCAAGCGCGCCGGTTGATTGGCATGTGCTTACGGTGTAGAGCCCGGACTCGTGGGCGCCTGTTCAGGGCAGGAGCATACTAGTAGTATGAACGAGAGAACTCGTTCCTCTCTGCACTGCTCTCTACTCGGCTTTCTACATTGACGCACGCCACGGTTCGATTCGTAATAGGACTGGCTATCGGTCGTGCCGTATGGTGCTGGACCTCCCGTGAAACGCATGGCGGCGACAGACAATACTGTCCATCGCAGTGTCAAAATTGGACTGGAAGTTCCATCCAGGATTTAAACCGCACCTGATTGGCTTGTTTCGGCCAATCACGGGCGGCTTGACATTGGTAATTAGCGCCCACGACCCACGCTGGAAATGGCCGTCGACGCAGCGGACCGGCGCCGCCGGACCGACATCCAACGCAAGTGGCGGCAGAAGCTGGCGGCCGAGATCAAGGCGCTGCGCAGCGAAGCGGT
>NW_012156559.1:3000-4094 GCF_000151545.1 Saprolegnia parasitica CBS 223.65
GACGATGCTACTCCACAACACCGAGCGCATGCTGGATGCCTACGGCGTCTACGGCGCGGCGAACTCGACGCACATGGTCGACTACTCGGTCAACGTGACCGAGGCCGACACGTTCGAGTACGTGTGGATGACGACCAAGCACGTCGACATGTCGTTGGAGCACGCGCGCGACCTCATTCGCATGTGGCTCCACCAGTACACGACCGGCGGTATGTGGCGAAAAGCCTCGTCGACGCTCCTGGACGTCGAGGTCATGTCCCTATCTTCCTTACCTCCTCCTGCGTTGGTTGTTGGCTGACATGGCTTAATGTAGCTCCTCTCGTCGCTGCCACGGACCACGTACTGCGAGACGAACAAGCTCGGGCCAGACGAGATGGTGCGCTTCCTCAGTCGCGAGTTTCGCAGCGAGCACAAGAGCGTCCATGTCGGTCAGAACATCCACGCGGACGAACGCAGGCCGATGCCGACGACGTTCCGCAACCGCGCCTTTTGGTCGACTTGATTTTTGCGTCGAAGAGAGGACGCGAACATGGTGTAGGTATGTCTTGGACCGCGCGGGACCGAAGGCGACCAAGGTGCAGATGCTGCACGTGACGTCCCATTTGCTCTCGCCGGCAGCCGAGCCGCTCGGGCTACTCCAAGAAGGCGCGCTCATGGGCTGCGACCTCTCGATGGTGCACGAAGTCGACCAGCTCGAGAAGCTCACGCACCACGCCAACCGCGCTGCTGCCAAGGAAGTCGAAGGTCTCGCGGCGTCGTTTGGACATGGCGCCAAAATGTTTGGCTACACGGGCGCGTTCCGGTAGCCCAAACCGTAAAGAGATCCTAGACGAGGGATGGTTGTTTCTTTGGATATCTGGAGCATGCAGGATAGGAGGAGTCGAGTCGTTGTTTGGATAGAACCAGGTATCCAAATCGGATTGGCACCTCCAACGCGCAATGTAGGAGCACGCGAAGGCGGGTTGTCGCTGAGGGATGTCGACGAACCATAGTACAAGAAAGAACACTCGACCATCGATCCAAATAATATCCATAGATGACGACAACTTTTCCACGCGCTCCGAAGGACAACTTGTCCGTTCTCACGCAAACGT
>NW_012156559.1:4194-14542 GCF_000151545.1 Saprolegnia parasitica CBS 223.65
GGCAGCGCGTCGTGGCAGCGCGGGCACGCGTCGTGGGCGGCGAGCCATGGGCGGAGGCAATGGGCGTGGAAGGCGTCACCGCACGGCAGCTGCGTCCACTGCATGCCCTCTTCGAATGGCCCATTGCACCTGGCGCACGCCTGCATGTGGTCGCCGTCGAACGACGTGACGGGGAGCGCGTCGACAAAGTTAGGGCACGTCGGTCGCCCAACGTCGTCGCCGCTGCGACTGGCGATCGTCGTTTCGGAGACGCGATGCGCGCGCGAGCAGCCAAAACACGCGCGGCCGACGTTCGAGGCCGTGTTGACGAGGTAGACGGTCCAGCTGCACGCGCCGCAGAGGACGTCGCCGCAGACGCGGCAATGGTGGCGGCGTCGAAAGAGGGAAAAGGGCCGGCTGCAGTGGATGCAGCGCTGCCGGGCAGCATCCGGGACCCACGCCTCCTTTGGGCACGCGAGCTGGACACGGACGTCCGAGACGAGGTAGTTGTCGTCGACAAGCGTGCGCCGGTGGCGCGCCATGCCTGCTGTCGAAGAATGGCTACTGCAACCGTGTGGTGCATGGAGTGTACTTTGTGCGTTTAACTGTAGCGACGCTAGAGGCGAGACACAGGAACCTGATGAAGGTTCAATTGGCACCTGAGAATTTCCGCCAAGCGAACGAAAGCAAAAGAATGCGCGTTCCAATCTTGGTAACAATCAAGTCGTTGGAACGCTGACAATAAGAACAACCACAACCACAACACCGAGCGTGTCGTTTATGGACTCTCTAGTACCGGAGAGTAGCGAAATGCGATGTTCGGCGCGATTGTGTATGAGAGAGAGTGAGAGAGAGTGAGAGTGAGAGAGAACTAGCGAGTGCGGTGGGGCCAGCAAACGTCAATACATCCACACACGCAGCAACTTGGGGTGTAGCCAAAATTCATGCTCTCGAGTACGAGCAGCAATCCTTGTTCGCGTTGGAACGGTGCTTTCACCAGCACGTAGTCACGCAGGCAGGGACCACGAGACTTCGTCGTTTAATTTTACGCTGGTCCCTCCACGCAGGACCTCTCACACGCTATGGTCGACTCTATGTCGCGAGGAAGCTTTGGGTAGTGGGAGGCAGATCTGTTTGTGCATAAAAGATCCACAAGATCCGCAAAAGATCTGCAAGCCACGCCATCATCTCCATCGAGGTCGATGGGTCGGCGTGTCTGGCCGCAGTCGTGAGCTCGATGGGCGTGAACTAGCCTTGTGCATGCACTTGCAACACAGGATCAAGGTTGTTTCGACGGGGATTAAATACACTCGACAAGCGGAGGACGACATGGACTCGCTCGTGTGCCAGGTTCATGGCGGCAGTGGCACGTACGGCGCTTTGAACGTAAAGAAGCTGCGTATGTAGGCCATGTCCCGCGGGAGCGCGTGGGCGCATGTGGGGCACTGGTCATGGAGCGCCAAGTGTGCGCCGATGCAGTGCTTGTGAAACACGTCATGGCACGGCAGCGACACGACGGCGTCGCCGCCGACAAAGCTCTTCTTGCACATGGTGCACGCGCTCGACTTGCCGCGGTAGCTGCCCAGTGGTCTCTCGCTGTCCATCCACTCGGTCGCGCGTAGCGAGTCGAGGAAGCTGGGGCACGTTGGGCGCTTCACGATCGGCATGGCGACCTTGCTGCTCTTGCGCGGCGCCTCGACGACAGACGAGGCGCGCGAGCAGGCGTAGCAGGCGCGGCCGACGTTGGACTTTGCGTTGACGAGGTACACGGTCCAGCTGCACTCGCCGCAGATCATGTCGCCGCAGACGCGGCAGTTGTGGCGCCACCGGAAGAGGTGGAAGCGCTGGTCGCAGCCGCTGCACGTCGGCGCCTTGCGCAGCCAGTGGGACTTGGGGCACGCGTACCGGACCTGAGCGCCCGTCGTGATGAACGTCTCGAGGCCGACGAACGTGTTGCTGCCGTCGCGCCGCCGCATGGGAGATTGCCAACTGCTGCTCTCTGCCGCGTTGCACTGCACACTACAATCCGCAAATCATGCCAATGCACCAATCACGCGCCATTGGGAGAAGGATTTGCGCCAATCATACCGCGCGAATCCAAAATACGACCCAATCCGGGCCCAGCGCTTGCGATCCAACGGCTGGCAGTGGCGAGATGCGCGGAAGATGCGTCTGATAGGGGTTTCGCACTCGGCCTAGCATGGCCAGAGGCTCAAGCATCCTTTCGATCAGAGCCACGAAGGAGGATGTACCTAGAGCACAGTATACGCTTAACGTTAGCCCACTGGTGGATCAAGCGCGTCAAGAAAATGCTATTGTGTTTAAAGCACAACACTATGGATGTAGTGAAAGGATGGCGCGAAGGCAACATCGTAGAGGGAATAGCAGGGATATCAGTGACACGAGACATATGTAGTAGAGCTTCTACTACACACGAAAGACCCACCGTTGAAGACGCTCCCAATGGCTCTTGTGGTCGCGTTGCAGCGCTACAATGACAGCGGCCACTCTTCGCAGCCACGGACTGGTCGCCAACGTTTCGAATCGTTAAATCTGCTATCACTCGGACGACGCGCCTTCTCAACGTGCTCGTAGCAGCATCAGCGCATGCAGATCTTCCGAGATGCGTTGCCTTTTTTGCCACTTTAAAAAATACATTGGGATGCGAACACGCTGCCCTCGACCCGGTGCACCACGCGACCTCACTTGAGGGGTCGCGTACTTCGATGGAGCTGCTCAGAAAGACCCGGATTGCGGTGGCAGTGGCTCGCTCGTTCTTTTGCCCGAGCCGCCCCAGAGCGTGGTGTACCAGGCCAACTACCTCGGTACCGCGACAACGACCAACGAGGCCGAGTACGACGGTCTGATCTCGGCGCTCCAGTTAGCTCAGCGACTGGCAGTGACGCATCTCACGGGCTGCGGCGGCAGCATGCTGCTGATGCAGCAGATGAAGGGCATCTTCCGGGTCCAAGAGGTTCGCTTGCAGAAGCTGCATGTCCAGGCGCGGGAGATCGCGGCGTGTTTTACGTGCACATGGGAACGCCACCCTTGCGAGTTTAACCAAGCCACGAATCATTTGTCCAAGCTCGCACCCGACGACTGTACCTCGTATGCGCATCCCGACGACGGATGGCACGCTGTATTGCCGGCCGATGAACTCCAGCACGTTCAAGAGCTTTTGGCCGCCGACGTTCAGCACACATAGTACGTTAGTCGTAGTCGGTGGAGTCTTTAGTCGGTATAAAGATTTCAATCCATATCATATCATTTCAAAAACACATTGGAATGACAACATGTAATATTACCCACGATTTCAATCCACTCGCTATACAATATGTCATTAAAATCACGAGGAAGCGCCTAGGCTGCTGAAGTCGTACATCGCTGCATGGAGCGTGCTTCTACTAAAGACGTCATTTGCAAAGTGGCCAAGACGCACACGGCAGTGGCTGCCAAGGATGCCGCTGCCTTGCTAGTCCTCGGAAACAACTACAGGAAGACTGAAAACGGCGCCCGTGCAACCCTGTTTCATTTAGCGTCGTTGGCCGTTCCATGGTGGGTGGTCGCATTGCCGCCATATCGGAGCCTTAGAGCAGATTGCCGAGCGGTGCCTTGTAGTTGCTCGTCGATTGCTGACACTGCGAAATGCCACCTACGAGTCTAGACTGCTTGCACAGTGGTGTACTGGCAGCTCATCGACCACGAACACAGATCCAGGGACATTGGAAAACCGCTCGATCGTGGCGGGCGCGTCCCACGATGGACATCTCTTCGGTTTGTATTCGCGTCAACACCAGTGTGCGGCCGTCGCTAGCAACCAAGAGACCTTGCTCATAGCAGCTCTCGAAAAATGGGCTCATAACAACATCGTTGAGAGCATTGAGGAGCCCGACGATGTCCGAGGGGTACATTAATGGGGCAGCTGCGCGCTCGATGACGCGACTTTTTTAGGAATGACATCATCGATCGCGCAATACTACTACCGCACGGTGCGTTGCGCACGCTACAGAGCGTTGCGGCAGGAAAGGGCGCCGTCTCTGCACCCAAAGATGCTTCTTCCGAGCCAGCGTCATCTCGTTGACTGTACTACTACGAACAGTCGGTATTCCAGAGCTAGGGCATTACAACGTCGGCAGGCGATTGAAGCGCGCATGACCAGAGTGGACGTGCACAGCAGTACGCACCACGACGACGATGCGGAACCAGTCACACCGACGGCTGCTGCTATTACTGACGCCACGCAAAAGGAACCCAGTTTACTGCTCTCGTTTGCTTCTTCGCGTCGTTCTCGGCGAGTACAGTGCAAGCAGGAGATTGCTCGTCGCCGCTTGGATCGGTGCGATGTCGTCTTGCGAGCATGGGCAGAGATGTGCAGGAGCATCTTGTACTAGCAGTGGAATGCTGTGTTGGAGGCAATGTGTGGTGGCGATGCGGCGAAGTACCGTAGCCGTTGGTTTGATGGATGAGGATTCGTCACGCTGTTACGCGCCGATCGCCCCGATGCGTTGGCACACCCAGAGCAACTGCAGCACCCACAATCTGAACGATCGCAGCGTTCCGTTGCGTTCTCTCGTCGAGGTGTGTTCGACCTACGAAAAGCACTGGACTTCTCGCCCTTGAACTTTGCGCTTTGTGTGATGAGAGAGTAGCGATACTAGCATCCGACTGTTTAGCTCGACCGCTTGTTTTTCCGCTCGCGTCAATTGGCCATGGGTTCGAGCTGCGGTGGTACCGTAGTGATTTTTCACCATTTCCCACGAGAAGTGTGCAACACTTTTGCGATCGCGTGGTGCTTCCAGCAAGGACGTCGTCGTCGTAGAGTCGTCGTCGTCGGTGGCCGCCGCTCAGGCGACGTCGTTGGTAGCTAGCTGCTGATAGCGGTTGCGAGTCGGTCATCGACGGCAAGGGCACGAGGGGGCGTACCGACGACAAGGACGATCGATGCGAATTGTCCACGTCCAGATGTGTGGTTTTCCACATTGCATTTCACACCACATGTGACACGAACAGCCGTCTGGTCCGTTGCACATCCTACAGCTGTGCGTCTGATCGATGACTGAGGCATCCGGATAGATGTCACATTCGGTTTGGCGATGCCGGGCACAGCCGAGGACCTCCGGAGCCTCCCGCGCGGCTGGATTGTGCAGGCGCGCGACTCCAAGAGTCCCGAAGAGCACGCCAAGTACCTTCGCTACTGCCGCCTCAAGCAAAAGGGCTACCGCGAGCGCGCGGTCTCGGAGATCAAGCAGCTCGCCGCGACTGCCGCCGAGCTCGAGGCGCGGCTCGCATCGGCCAAGAGGCAGCCGCGCGTCCTTGGCTGGGTCGATGTCGCCAAAGCCCTCGAGACCGACCTCGCCGACGTGCGCATGACCAACAAGCAGCTCAAGCGGCTTCGCGGCCTGCGGGCGCAGCTCATTTGCACGATGCAGGACTGGATTGGCACGGTCCTCGCGGTGCGAAAACCAGAGTTGCTACATGACTGGAACGATCAGATCTGGTATGTAGAAACCCGTGGGTGCCAACGCCGTCTCGTGGCAGCTCACGACGCTGTGGGCCGACCCGACCTCACGCAAGCTCGGCATTGACTGGATCACGCGGGCTCGCATGCACAACACCGACAGCATGATGCTTCAATATGGATTTCCGTCCTCCAACGTCCCGATCCTCGACTTTGATATGAAGGAGCTCGAGAACGAGACGTTCGAGTACGTCTGGCGGGACCAGCTCGTCCTTCACCACCCGCACGACCTGGTCCTGGACGTGATGCGGTACCGACTGGACCAGACAATGAAGGGCACGCAGTGGCGAAGTCCCGACTCGATCGCGCTGGAAAAAGACGTACGTCGCAACGCACATGTGATAGCCTCCTCGACGTACCAGATTTCGTTGTCTAGATCGTGCAGGAAATCGGCCACACGCGGTACCAGCGAACGCTACGCGGGTCGCTCGAGCGGCCAGTCGAGTACATGAACTTTATCTGGCGCGAGTTTCACTTGCCAGAACGCACCATCATTGTGGGCCAAAACATTACCGACGACGCCACGCTTCACGCAAGTCCGCAGTCGCGCTACATGATGTTCTGGTACGTCTCGATCTGGTTATATCTCGATTCTACAAATGTGGGGTAGGTATGTGCTGGACCGTGTCAACGCGTTCCAGACCAAGCTCCGCGTGCTCGCCGTCTCGTCGCACTACTTTAACGCGCGTGGGTATGTCTCCCGCGACGACGAATTCGCGTTGATTGGGTACAAGCCGACCGGCGCCGACGAAAACATTGAGCTCGCGCGCTTTAAGTACCACGTCTCGCGCATGTACACGCGCACGACCGGCATGTTTGAGCGCGACCTCGATAGTTACATTGCGACCACGCTCGCATGACAATATTGTCTTTTACTATGTGTTTGGTATTTTTTACGATTTTTGGTGTTTGTAGCATTTAGAGCATCTCCACCCGTCCGCGCTATCTCTATCTGGCTCTGGCTTTTTTTACAGTGTGATTTCTCCCTGTATCGCCGGATACAGCGCGCTAAAAACAAAATGCCCCACCGGTCGCCCTGTAAAAAGATGCAGGGAGTCGCGAAATGTATGACGTCGATAACTACGAACTTCGTCTAGAAATTCGATTTTGTATTTATTTTTTGAATAGTATACAAACAGCAAGTAATTTAGAGTTTTACAGGGTAAAAAGCCAGAGTGGCCGCGAGCCCCGCATCGCGCTCCAATTTGCAGGGACCTCGGCCAATTTTTGCTCCTCCCTGTAAAAAATTATACAGATACGGGGCGATTTACAGGGACCGGTGGGGCGTTTCCCCGGTAAATTTTGAAATTTTAAAGAGCCAGATAGAGATAGCGCGGACGGGTGGAGAAGCTCTTATTTGATGGTTTTTACAGTTGCCGTTGGATCGAGGGGTAGGTACGCACGCCAAGCACCGCGATGCGACGGAAGAGGACGGCACGTATGCGCACCGATCTCGCCCGTCACGCTGCACGGAGAGGTTGAAAGTACGACGACCTTTCCGGATCTGTTGGCGATGGCCTGCGCGCGCTGCCCACAAGCGCGGTGGAGCGGCAGCGCTGCACTGGAAAAGCTGTTCCGCGCTGCGTGCATACGACGACGACGCGGCATGCGTCGCCGAAACACAGACAAACATTTGATTTGGGCCTCTATCATGAGAGAGAAATCTGGCTGCTGTCTACTCTAGTGAGCAGTCTCCACGGCACCATCCTACAATGACGATGCGGCGTCACCGTGGCTTGGGTCCACCAAGAGGCAACCAATGAGAGGCAACAACCGATTTCGTCGCTTGGTACGTGCTCCCGTCAGTGCCACCCAAGGTTCAAGGCGGTCTTCCTCGCACACCTACTACTACGGGCGACGAGCTGGCGCCGTGTTGGCCTTCAAGTCAACTCGGGCACGTGCTTTACGACACCATTTCCGTGTCACAGTATTGCCGACAATGCCGCAACAACGTAAATGGTGTATGCATCCACACCATTTCCGTGTGTCGGTTAGAAAAACCCGCATATGAGCATGCGTAATCGGGCCAGATTCATTGCAAAAGCAAGGATGAAGGTACTGGCCGAGGGCGACCTCCGGAAGCGCTGCGCGACGCTACCCATGATGCGCCGGCGCTACTGCATGCTCCTTCTGGACGACAGCAATACGTCCAAGCTCAAGGTGCTCCTGCGCTCGTACAAGACCAAGGCCGAGCGCGATGGCAGCGCCGACAGCTTTGTGTCGTCGCACGTGGTCAAGTGCATAGGCGAGTGGACAGGCAAAGGCAATCTGCATACGTATCCGCACGCGTTTGTCATCGAGACGGTGCAGAGCAAGCTCTTCCACTGCTCGGCGGGATCCAGCGAGGCCAAGCGGAGCTGGATGCATGCGATCCCGTTCGCCGAGGATGGACTGTACGCGCTGGTCGGGCCCGGCGTCACGCCTGTCTTGTCGTCCTCGTCCCAAGATGACGCGCCCACGCCCAACGACGCGCCAATGCCAGCGTCGTTCCGCGAGTCGACAGCCATAACGGCCACGCCAGTGCACGCGACGACGCTCCCGCCACCCCGTACGTGGTTAGCCCGTCGTAGCTAGGAGAAAGCGTCGCGTACCTGTAGCCTCGCGCACGTCGTCGCGTCGTCAAGAGCTTGAGACGCCGAAGAAGCCACCCAGCGTACAAGACGCCTTGTTTGAACGCAAGGCCAAGCAGACGACGAAGCGGGACCTCGTGGCCGACCTTGAAATCGAGAGCGACGAGGAGGGAGCTGCGCCGGTACCCACAGCACATGGATGATCCCTGTCTGTGTGATTTTGACAGAGTGCGGTGGCTAGGAGAGCTTGCTGCTCGAGCCGTCGTTGCTCGGACCCAAGGTCGACCCATACGAAGTCGACGTGCCTATTGGCTACGTGGCACCCATGAAGCTCCAGTTTGAGGTCGATCCGCAGGCCAAGGTGATGCATTCCGTGACGCCGTCGAATGACAGCGACGAGGACGACGAGCTCGTCCCGATGGACCCGAAGCTGTACGCGCGCATTTCGCAAATGCGCATGGACGAGGCCAAGGAGGCAACGCGCAAGCCAAGAGACGAGGTGCAGCCCCGGGTGGCACGCAAGGTCAAGGCCAAGAAGCACAAGAAGAAGCCGACAGACGCGAGCAGTACAAGCCACGCTTCTCCGCCTCACCACCACAGTAGTCGTACCAGTGGCTCGACGACGAGTCATCCAATGTCGACGTCCAAGGCACACAAGGCGTCTCCGAGTCCACCAGCTCCCCGCCGTGCCCCGCCACTGGTGGGCCCTTGCATCATCGATCTGCATAGGATGTCTGATGCGCCGCTTGTAGCCCGCGGACGATGCACCACAGCCGCGTGCTGTACGACCAGCGCCCTTGCCGCCGCAGAAAAGACCAACCCTGGCGCTGCCCGACATTGAGGGGTTCTAAGCCTATCCATTGTATGTCACTAAAAGACACGAGTTTAAACGTTGATGCAAAACTCGTATTGTGAGCTCGTGACCGAGAAGGTGTCGCGCTCGGTGGTCCTTTCAAGGGCCAGCGATCCCACCGCACGCCCCCTCTCTGTAGTTCTTGAGAGATATGACTTGTCTTTTATCTCACAATGCATTGCTCTACCTGGAGGTAAACGCCACCTAATCGTTCTTGACTGCCTTTTACAGCGAGGGAAAAACCACTCCACTGACTCGTTGTACAAAAGAGCTTTTGCAGTTGGTGTGGTATTGGATGAAGCCAACGCAAGCCGACGACACCTCAAGCAGCGCCGGTCCCCTGCCAGTGTTGCGAGCAAGTACGTCGCTCGAGGCGGATGGATCCTCCGAGTCGAACGTGCTCGTTGCCTCGACGATCGCTGCTCTTCTCGCGCTGCTCTTGGTGGCTGCAATCCTCGTCTGCCGACGCTGGCGCCGCCGCCGACAAGAACTCAACCGCACGACCGCGTTTATCACGCTGCCGTACGGTTTAAACCTGCCCGTTCTCTCGCCAATGGGCCGAGCGTCGACTTTTGGAGACATACGAATGGGTCGGTAGCGCCACATCACCCATGCTCGCCATACCCGAAAGTGTCCTGGCCAGCATGCGCGACCGCCTCGCGCCGTTATAATCCATGCCTACCCGACTCTCCTGAATACTAGGAACGTGGCAGCGCGCTTGGCAATGGACCGTTCGACAAATTTACATAGTCCATAAGACTTATCTTGATATCTCTCAACGTATTGTGCGTTCTATTCGTGCTCGCTAGCATCCGCGCTGTCTTGAGCTGGCTGCTCGGTAGATAGTAACATGGAAAGTAACAATGATAAGCGTGGGTACTATGAGCGAGCTGTTGGTGTATCTGGGCAGTGACTGCCGACGCGACAGCGAAGAGGCTCATTGACCTCTTCTATCGTTCCCTCAGTAGACTTGCGACTGTGGACGAGGCCCACGACGACGCGCTTCTGCGCTAGGTCCTAATGTGCGTCTGGATTTGACAGTGAAGCAAAGCGACGGTATATCGTCGAGGGACGGCGACGTCGAGGGTTGTAGGCGCTTCGGCGGTCCAACAACTCAATGTCACAATCCATACGAAAGTCGTATGTTTCCATTTGGGACAGACTGTCGATCTGTGTGTCTCGAGCACTCGCCTTCGATGGGCGGTTGTGGGATGTGTGGTTGGGACTGCCAAGTGTATTTATGGCCTTCGTACTGCGCGCAGAGCGTGCCACGTCAACGGACGTTTAACGCGTTCAAGGCCGCGAAAACGCGTTTAAACCAGTTTCCAAACGTCGCGCGGTGATTGGTCGGCGAAAATACCGAGCGTCTGGGGCACAGTCTTGACTTTGCAGCATGTTCAGCTACCTCAGCGAGACGCTCAACATCAA
>NW_012156559.1:14885-26199 GCF_000151545.1 Saprolegnia parasitica CBS 223.65
TCGTACGACGTGGCCAAGGGCGACAGTTTGCGCCAGTTTCTGCTCCCGCTGCAGTTCCAGCACGAAGACCCGACCGAGCGCGCGGCAGCAGTGCAACAGGCCCACCAAATGGGCTTGACGGGCTTCCACGACCCGACGATGCCGCAGGCTGCGATCGCGCCGCCGCCGACGAGCATGCCGGCCATGGGGGGTGGGTACCCCGACGCACCGATGGCGAATGACCCGGCACGCGGCCTTGTACGCGCCGCCGACACACAGTGCGAATTCCCCGGGGCACGGCCGCCGTCGGACCGAAGGTCACGAGGCCCATTGTGGCCGACGGCTTTGGCTCGAGCGTCGGCAATGCGGAGCTCACTGCGTTTTATGGCAACACGGTGTCGATCAACCAAGCGGTGCCGCCGCCGCCCGTCATGTCCGGTCCGCCGGCCCACCAGATGACGGCCGCACCGGCGATGCCGCCAGCCCCCGCGCCGCGCAAGAGCATTCCACCGCAGTTCAAGATCTTCAATCCCAAGCTGGCCCAGCAAAACCACAGCCAGGACGTTAGTGGTCGTCCCCAGTCGGCCGGCCACCAGCACCCCGAGCCCGCAACATCGGCGACGTCGTTCGGTCCGAGCTCGGGCCCGTCGGCCTTTGCCCCGCAGCAGCCGTCGTTTGGGACGTACCACGCGGCGCCCACGTACAACACGTCTGCTTTTGGCCACCAACAGCAGCAGCAGCAGCACGCGTTTCCGCCGTCGCCTGATGGGCGCTACGTGCAAGAAGAGTCGGTGGACTTTTCGGCCCACACGAGCGCCCTGCAGTAGTAGCCTAGGAAAATAACGAGCGAATAAACACGAGTTGTATGTAGTGCGAGGGGTGCGTGGGAATTAGTAAGTGTCCTTGCATTTTCATTGCTCCGTGGTGGGGATCGCCGTCGTGTGTGTCTACTGGCGTGCGCAGCAGAGTCGCACGCCAGGCTCTAGAATCATTCAACGATGTCGCATTGGCACCTCGCGCCACGCCGTCCAGGACCCTCAACGAACCGTAAGCGTACCAAGAGGGAGCTGGCGATGTACTTTTACACGGAAGGATTTGCAACACTCCATTTCGGTGTTGAAATGAGTTCTTCCATACAATTATTGAGATATAGTGGACCTCCTATTGCGCTCGTGAGGCGTGGTGTCAAGCGAGGAGCGTCTGTATTCACGATTGTGCTTGGGACCAGGTAGCGGGCACACCAAGCGTCGTCTCGGAGGGCGATGGAACGATCCATTTTGTACTCGCACAGAGCGACGCTATATCACGGAACTACGGTATTTGACTCAATATAACTCTAAGCAAAATTTGCTCAAAATCTGGCACGCCAGACAGATATCAGGTGGCGTACTTGGGTATCTGAACACGGGGTTTTGCCCCTGAGAAGCCAGGGTGGACGGAGATATAGCGAAGGCATTACCGGTATGCTTGAAGCAATGTTGAAGCGCACGGCGCATGCCACATTGCGCTTGCCCATCGATTCTCTCGGCGACCGACGATCGATTGCGCGGAGTCCAGGACAGCGCGACGACGAACGACCAAGCGGCGCTGCATGCGAGATCGTTCGTTCGGTGGTCGAGACGGCGCGATGCAAAAGCCAGCGCTGGACGAACGCGTGAGATCCCGTCGCAGGTGATGATATCGGCGGTCGGGATTGGGTGGCGACAGAACCATCTGGCGATTCGACGCGCCGCCCTTCGTCGCCAGTTTGCCTTTTGGACGCAATAGAAACAACAAGATGATGAAAACAGCGTCGTTGGTGCTGCTTCTCGCGGGCGCCGCCGCCGCGGCCAACTCGACTTTTGTCTTCAAAGTCGACATGAACGTGCAAGGCGTCCGCGCCAGCCGCAACCAAGACAACGTGCTCATCCCGTGTCAGAGCAACGTGTGCGTGCCGTCGGGCGGCGCGAGCTTGGAGTTTTGCCGAAAAGCGTGCAACTCGGAGGCCGGCCAGGCCGACTGCGCCGCCAAGTGCACGTGCAACGGCACGAAACCCGGCTTTATGTGTGCCGGCGTCTGCAACCCGGCCAAGACCGCCGACGAGTGCGGGTCGCCCGTCTTCCAAAAGTGCATTGGCCAAGACCTCGTGTGCGACCGGACACCGCCTTCGCCAGCGCCGAGCCCGTCGTCGACGCCGGCGCCGAGTGCTTCGCCGACGCAAGCCCCGACGCCCAGCACTTCGCCTAACCCGACGGCGAGCCCATCCTCCAACCCCACGCCCAGCCCGTCGTCTAGCCCGTCGTCTAGCCCAACGCCCAGCCCATCGCCCAGCCCATCGCCCAGCCCGTCGCCGAGCCCGTCGCCGAGTCCGGCGTCAACGCAGCGGGTGCGCTTTGTCAAGCTCCAGAGCCCGGGCGAGGCGCACTTGATCGAGTACTACACGGGCATGTACTTCGGCGCGGGTCAAAACAACGCGAACGATGCGTTCGATTGGGACCCGTCGATCGGGTCGATTCGCTCGGTGAGCGGCAACGCCTGCCTCGACGCGTTCGTCGCAGACGACAAGAAGCTCTACTTGCACACGTACGCATGCGACGCGTCCAACCCCAACCAGTTTTGGATCTACGACGACGGCGCGCGCCAAGTGCGCCACAAGACGCACACCAACATGTGCCTCGACGCGGACCCGTCCGACCCAGATAAGAAGGTCCAAATGTACACGTGCGCCCAAGGCAATGCGCACCAGTACTTTGAGATGCGCCCGATCCTGTCGCGCGGCCAGTAATAATGCATATAACCCTTTTTATTTCGTACGATACAGTGTACAATGTGTACATTGGAGCGGATGCCATTTGAAACCGTCGCCATGAGCCGCGGCAAGCGGCGCAAGAAGGCAAAGCACCGGGAAGGACCCGATGAGACGACTCCCGACGAGGCCAACGACAAGGACGCGGCTGCAGACGACAGCCCACCGAGTGTGGCCACCGATGGCAGTGCGGACTCTGCGCTGCCCTCCGAGGCCCACCAGCCCACCGGCACGCCACGCGCTAGTAGTGCTGAAGGAGCCTCGTCCAGTCCCGCCACGCCAGTGGCTACACCACCGGCCACAGACCCATCACCGTCAACTAGGATCGATGCCACTCTGGCGTCAGTCATCGACGTGGATCCGCCGCTCATATCAAAAACCACATCAAAAACCACATCAGAAGCCAGATCAGAGACCACATCGGACACCACATCAGACACCACATCGGAGGCAGTGTTCGAGACGCCAGTAGTGGCAGTCCCACTGCCATCAGTGGTCGATGCGTCTGCGATCTCTGTGGCCACGGCCATCGACAGCGCGACCGATGAAGAGACAATCCCATCCAATGACGTGGCAGCGCCTCCGCGTCGACTCCTAACGCAGCCCGAAGCCGAGCGCATGGTCCAGCACCTTGTCTTTGGCCTTTTAAAGGCGTCGGTGCCACTCGTGCGTTTGCTCAAATCCCTGCCGACGCTCCAAGAGCTCGCGTTCAAGTTACAGTTGGAGTGTCAGATTGGTCTGACGTCGATGGACCTCCAAGCGCTGCACGTCTTCTTTCACGTCGCCGACACCAACGTACGTCTGTCTACACACATTGTCTATTTCCTACAAGACAATATTGCTATGGCAGGTGTTTGACGCTGCTTCGTGCTTGGCCTTTGCCGCAACCAAAGCGTTTGTGCTGGAGCTCTATGAGTTTCAACTGCGCAAGGCCATTCTTGAGAAAGCGACGAAGCTCCGAGGCAAAGCCGACGTGCCTCGAACGCTCTTGCAGCTGCTTCCGGACGCCACGTCTTCGTTTGAACCGGCCAATTTGAATACGCTCGCTGTCGAGAAGCTAGGCCTTCCACACAGCCCGTACTGGGTTCTCCACTGCGTCGTCGGTCGCATCGCCCGCGCGCCGTTCGAGAAAGCGGCTCTCAAGACGCCGCCGTCGTACCCATGGGCCGTCTTTCGTCGTCACTTGGGGCAGTTTGTTGCACGCGCTGCGTTCGATCCGGACTCGGTCGAAGGGGCCCTGCGGTCGCTCGTACGCGCCGACGCAGTGCAAGGGTTCCGAGCCATTGACACGGACGGCTCGGGCACGCTCTCGGTCGATGAGTGCACGGCGTACCTCCACGCGCAGCACTTTGCGGGGTTCCCTCGTAGCGTTCTGCGGGATTTCATTGCGCGTTTCGATCGGGACGGCGACGGCACCTTGAATGTGGACGAGTTCGTGGCCGTGTGTCGACCCAAGGAGCAGTTTGGCCTTCAGGTTGTGATTTTTCCAACTGGTGAATATTTATTTGGTGGTGTAGGTCGTGACACCCTTTGGCTCGTTTTACATGGCGACGACGCCGACAACGTTGGTCAAGGACCTCGTCCCCAAGATCCACAAACGCATGTTTTGGCTCCAGCACAACCACATGCTGGGCAACGCCGACATGAGCACGTCCGGTAAAATGGTACCACGTCATGTCATAGACCTACCCCTGAGTGGATCGAAACGATGCGTAGCTCGTGTCGGTGGACCGGTTTGTGATTCAGCGACACTTTGGGGCCCTCCCGCTGGAATACACGGCGAGTGACACGGTACAGACGATCTTGGTGCCGGGCGAGCTCGTCGTCGTGATGGAAACGACACCGACCGGTGCTTTTTCGGATATTTTCTGATATTTTTTGATATTTTCTGATATTTTCTGATTGTTTTCTGATGGTTTCCTGATTGTTTTCTATTAGGCCCGACGTTGGTGTCCAAAGAAAAGTACATCGGAAAGCGAGTGGCGCCTTTACAGCGGCCGTTGGCGGCAGTAGTCCCTGCACCGGACGTCCCCCTGAGAGCAGAAACAACACCCACTCGCATTGACGTGGGGGCGGGTCGTCGGCGGCGCCCCCTCAAACCAACGCTGTCGGTGTCGTTGCCACCGGACGTGAGCACGTGGACAACGCTCGACGTCAAAAAGTGGGTTATCTACGAACTCAAGCTACCGACACTCGCCCCGAAAGTGAGCCAAGTCGACGGCAACGCGCTCTTGGGCCTCGCGCGCGCCCCAGCTGCGCTCGAGAAGACGCTCAACCACACCTTTCACATCCACTTGCCGCTTCAGCGACTCCAGCTCCAGCAGGCCATCCTCCGCCTCGTGCCACCTTCGGCCAAGACGATGCACCAGCAACGAGAGAAGGCGAGGACGAAGGGTGGTAAGCACACCGGCAGCATGCCGCACCACGCAGACGAAAACCGCGACGAAATTGTCGCAGAGGTATCTCTTGACAACGCGCCGATGGACCCCGCGGCACCAGATAACCCGGACGACAGCAGCGCAGACGAGGTGGACGACCGAGATCCAGTCAACCCTACCCCTTCGCCGCCGCTCCGCACCACATCAAGGTCGGAGGGTTCAGCAAATGCCACCAACGAGAACGAAGCAGAGGAGCACGAGCCATGTCCAGACGCTCCGTTAATGGCACCTTGCTGCATTGCTCTCAAGGCCGGGGCTTCAAGTCCCGATGTCGATGGCTCCATGGACGAACCGGCGCCGCTCTTTGACGCCCACGACAGTTTGAGTGACGACGACGACGACGACTTGCCGGGCTTTGAGGGGCCTCGTTCACCGAGCAGCGCCGCGTCGTCGGATGACGCGCTGCCTGTCTTTGATCCATAACATAATTTTGAACCCGTCGTGTCAAATCAGATCTTGTTTGTAGTTGTACGGGGATTTTTAAACTCCAATTTGGTGTGGTAAATAGTAGAAAAAGCACACGACGGCGACGACGACGACACAACGAAAGGCACGGACACGGACTCGGGTAAGCTAGATGAGCATCATTTTTTCTTGGGGGTGCTCTTGGCGCGGGTGCGTCGTCGGGGTCGCTTCTTGCTCTCGAGTTGAAGTACCTGTTTGGTCTTGACCGAATTCGGCGTCGACGCCTTGGCCGACACCATGGACGCCTTGCCACACGAGCTCAAGCTGGCATTGGACGACGACGACGACACGGGCGACGACGCGGCTGTCGATGGTAGCCACATATCGGGGCAGTCCCGGGGCTTGTGCGCCCGCGCGTTGCAGATGAAGCACGTCTGCTCGTCAATTGGCGCACAGATGACGTCGAGGTGGCCGTCCGGTACAAGCGCCATGGTCGCCGCGCGGCGCAGCTCGTCGTTGAGCCGGGCTTGGCCCTTGGGGTGAAAGATGACGCGCCCGACGTCATGGCCCAGGTCGAACGGGTCTTCAATCGAGAAGCGCCACGTGCCAAGACCGAGGCCCCACTTGCCAATCTTGGGCAAGCCGACGCCGGTCCGGATGCTCACAACCGTCGATTGGTAGTCAAAATCCCACGCGTAAAAATGAAAAAATCCCGCGAGGAGCGCGCCGACCGAGTCGTGGCCGCAGCGCGACGGCATGGCCTCGGGCGTCGGGCACGCCGCCACAAGGCTGCTGGAAGCCTCGGTCGGAAGGCACGGCAGAATCGGCGTTGACCGCGTCTGGAGGTAGAAAATGACCAGCATGATCCAAGCTAGCCAGGTGTCATCGCCATCAGCATGCATAACAACAGGTAGAAGAAGGCTACCGTAGGAGCTCAACGAGCCATTCGATGCGTCGTTGATACCGCGCTGCTTGGCCCAGTGCTTGACGGCAAAGACGAGCGGACGCACGCGCGCATCGACTTGGCCGTACTGCCGCAAGAGCCGGGTGTTTTCCAAGGCAAGCGGGTTCCCGACCGTCACATCAATGGCAATCTACGAGCAAATGAGACGCTACGTGCTGCGAGAGCGCCATATCTGTACCTTGCGGCGCGTGTCCCAAAACTTGAGCAGCGGCACGCGGGCGCTGTAAACAAACTGCTCGAGTTGCAGGGCGCCCGATTGCGTGAGGATGCCCGCAATGCTCGCAAGGATCTGGACGCGGTCGTTCCACGTGAGGGCCGCGAGCTTGGCAGGGTCGAGAAAGAAGAGACCAATGTCGAGGTCGCTGCTGCCGCCGCCAAAGCCGCTACATGCCCGATGACCATCATTACCTTATTGACATTGCACTTACTTTTGCGACGAGCCAAATGCGCAGAGGCGCAGATGCGGCCACTTGGCCCGCACGAGGCGCTGCATTGCGTCGACGGCTTCGGCCTTGAGCGCGACTTCGGCCGGCGTCGGCTCGAGGGCCTCGAGGAGGCCAATGGTCTGGATCGTGAGGCGGCGCACGCTGTTGATGGCGCCCATGACTGTGGTGTTGTGGTTGATGGAGGTGGTGGTCGTCGCACTAGTTGTGGCTGCGAAGGTGTGTCATGGAGGGCTTGCTCTCTTAGCACGTCATTATCACTTGCGGATAACGACGACGACGATGAGGACCTTGGAGCAGCAAGACAGAAATGGAAAAGGGTATTTTTCACATGCCGAATCTTGACGCAGATTCGCCGCCAGGCCATTGGCCAAAATTCTCACCAAAACAACACGCCTCGACTTGTGTTTAAAACAGTCTCGCGCACGAAGGACACCTAGTACGGTGGTGGTCGATGCTACTCGGTTTCTAGGTCCCTTGCAGTCAACAAGCGAGGATGGTAGACGGCGAGGTCGCGTGTCGACCGAATCCGATGCGCAGCGAACGGTGGCAAACGCGCGAAAACGGCTGCTCGAGCCAGGATTTTCGAAGGTTTACAGTGACAGGCACGACCAGATCTGCGAAGACCAGTTGCGGGCCGTCGTAGAATGCTCCGGTGGCTCGCGTTCCACGAAATGGTTTCTACATACACTAGTATGCTGGGCATGCAGCGCGACGAGGTGTCGTCTCGCGACGCACCGTGCACCGTGGCATGTGGCATGCGTGGCTCGAGCTCTACAAGAGAGAGCTGCTGAAAGTAGCTTGGGTCCTGACGTTCATATACAAACGGTTGATTGCATTAATGGTCGTTGATCTCGTCGAAGCTTGCTTGCAAGGCCACGAAGCCAAGCGTCGGGTCCATCGCTGAATGGCATGGCTGAATGGCGCGCCCTCTTGGCCGTTTTATACAGACGTTTCAAACAGGTGTTTAAAACGCATGTGCACTATGTCGCGCCTTTGTATCCGGTGGATTGGATACAAATGGCAAGCTCGCGTCGATGTATCCGGATGGACACACGACCAAAAAACACGTTTTTCACGTGGGGTTTTCAGGTTAAATTGGACCGCGAACGGAAACGAAGCTTTTTTTTTGTGCTCCAGATGGCGGCTAGCGTGGGTCGACAGCGCCAGTTCTGCGAGGGGACAGCGTCTCGCAGCGTCGTGTCTGCGTATTTCTCGTTCGTTTGACTTGAACGCTGCGATTTCTTTGAATCGCAACGGAATGACGAGCTTGCGACAGCGGCTTGTGATCGTGTGACGGCCGTGTATGTGCCGACGGGCGTAGAGGCACGGGCTACTATAATACTAGTAGATATGCATGTCTACGTCCTCAGCGTGTCGTAGAACCGCAGACCGCCATTCGCTTCCTTGCTCCGAGTTGCAAGCGCCGAGCGGTGGCGCCACGTCAAGAGACTAAAACGCGTTTTATTTAAGCCGTCGACGCCACGCGGCCACGTCACGGCAACGTGGATGGACCGCAACTCGCCACGCAAGCCCAACATCATGGCAGTATCGTGGATGGCCTGGCTTAGCCGCGCAGAACCTTTGGTATTTCTGTACTTCAATTTAGAAACAACTTGCCACACGGCAGGCGGAAAGGCGACCTTCTTTTTCTCGTGCTCAAAAGGCTGCACTCGATCCCTTCTCACAACAGGTCCGTGATGTCGAGTGGATCTTTGTCGTCTAGAGACGAGACGAGCCAAAGGTGCCAGCAGCCAACTCGGACATTAACACGAGCTCGCCAAATCGGACGTCGCCACCTCCGCCACTGTCTCTGGGAAACATGCACGCTCCATACACCCAGAGACGTACGACAGGAAACAAGCCAAAATGTAGCAGTGGAGCCATACCTCAAAACAACGATGACGCAGATGGGTATCATCTTTCTCGTCAAACGAGGGTTCGCCTCGGCGTGGACATGGTCATGAGGCTGCCCAAGGACATTTCTGAAACCCATAAATCTCGTTTTGCGTTCATTAGAAAGTCTCGTCCCATTATGACAACCGACGAGACGCGCGTCTGTGTGTCGGTCTTGTGCACAAGAGGACAATATGCACGAGAGGACAATATTGTTTGGACTAGAATCATTCAACTGATGACGTCGATTAGAATACACACTAGTATGAGATTCGACAACTTGTAAATTCCAGATTACCACGAGACCGCCGTCTTCTCGATGGTCTCGATGAGCTGGGACGGCAGCAGCTCGCGGCTAAAGAACGCGACCGTGCCAAACTCGGCGCTAAACTGATCGCTGTAGAGCTGTGCGAGCCAGTACCAGTACGGCTGCAATTTGTTTGCCGTCAACAGCTGCCCGCTGACAGCGCTTCCTGTCGACGTCAACCACCACGCGGCGTTATTCGGCGACGTCTCGGTCACCTGGGAGAGGCACGCCGCGTACTCGTTCTTGAGATGCGGCGTCTCATTCGCCCCGGCCCGCTTCAGCACCTCGGGCAGCGATCGAACGCGGTACTTGGCGTCGAACGTGGTCTCGTGACCTGGCAGCGTCGTAAACTGCCGCAGGTCCGCCAATTCCACCGTCTCGAATGCAGCTTCGAGCCCGTCGCGCTCGATCGTTTCTTCAAAGACGTTGTAGCGTTCACGGAGACGCATGGCTTCGGTGGAGAAGGCAGCGCGCCATTGCCAGTGACTGCGCTCCTTGGGCCACGGCTCGTGCACGCGTGTGTGGTACGACTCGAGGTGGTCGAGCAGCGCGCGGCGCAACGACCAGACGACGAGGAACGGGTTGTGGAGGCCGAGGCCACCGAGCGTCAGCGGCCATTGGGCCCACGCCGCGGGTAATGTCTCGCCCAAGAGCCCTGGATGCCGCTGCACAATGCGAGCTTGCAGAGCTGCAAGCACATTCCCGTTGGGAAAGACCTTGCGGTGCACGCGGCGCAGCGTCTCGGCGACCGCGTCGGCGTGCGAGAGGCCAAAGACGGGCGAGACTGAGCCAAAGTTGCGGACGAAGAAGACCATGTACTTGTTGTAGACGTTGATCCAGCGAAAGACCGACGGCGCCGCGGCGAGGCGGTCACGAAGCTCGAGTGCGAACGCGTCGACCTTGTCGTCGAGGATGCGGACGGTCGCATCCGACTGCAGTTCGAGCAACCCCCAGCGAATCGGCGTCGACGGCAAGGGCGCCGGCGCGGCATGGACACCGCTGAGCGCGCTTGAGAGCAGTACCGACCCGCTCTTTTCCACGTTGAACGACAGCCCGGCGACATCGTTCCAGGCTTGCATCGCGCGCCACGCCGCCGCAGCCTTGTCTCCGTCCGCATCGAAGAAGATGATGTCGTCGTGGCGCCGGAAGAGGTGGATACCCGTGGTGGACCGGACGCTAAAGTCCATGACGAAGAGGATGACCTCGGAAAGGAACATTGTCATCGCACGCCCGACCGAGAGCCCGCGCTGCATGGTGCGGGGCGACGTCGCACCGGGAAACACCAGCGGCAGTTGCATGTACCGGGTCAAGATACCGCGCGTAGTCTCGTCGACGCCGAAGAAGCGGAGGCAGCCGAGCACGGCAGTGTGCGAGATGGACGGCCCAAAGAACGCGAGGTCGGTCGTGACAGCCGTCAGCGACTTGGCTTCATTCTCGGGTGTGAACGCCGTCTGGTACTGCGCCTCGGCGCTGAGCATGCGCAAGAGATCGAGCTTGGACGCGCCGGCAAACCCCGATTTCACCTCGCCCGACACTTCGTCGTAGCTGCCACTGGACGTGTTGAGGGCCGCGAGCGTAAAGACGTCGCGCAGCTCCTTGCGCGTCGCGTCGACGGATCCGCGGGCCGGTCGCGCGGTCGGCTCGAGCGCATGCAAGAGCGTCGCCATCTGCTCTCGAATCTTGCTGCCCCAGACCATGCCCACGTGCTGGAAAAGCAGCAGCGAGACAGCGTCTTCCTGGAGGTGGCAGCGGTACCGCCCGCTAATGCCGCGCTTGAACTTGACGGCGACGCCGTCGACGGGCCACGCAAACTCGGTCAAGTTGCCCAGTTCGATCGTGAGCACGTCGGCGAGCTCTTGTTGCGTCGTCGCGTTGCCTTGGACGTCGCGCAAAAGCCGGCCACGTCGTCGGCCAATGTCGCCGCATCGCGAAGCAGAAGCGTTGATGCCTCGACCACGTCGGCGCTCGAGACCTTGGCGCGCAATCGGAACGCTTCCGAGAACTCGCTTAGCTCGATGCGCACGCTGCTCAGCGCATCTCGGACGCGGACCCATTTTTCACGGCCGTACTCGGCCCGCTCGGCAAAGACGGTCGAGT
>NW_012156559.1:26301-29344 GCF_000151545.1 Saprolegnia parasitica CBS 223.65
CGCCACCGCTGGTCGCGTCGCCCACGGCTTCCCACTCGGCATCGACGGGCGCAAGCTCTTCGGCCAACGACTCGTGCAAGAGCGCGCCGAGCAGCTTGTTGTGTCGCCAGAGCGACTGGCGCTGGTCGATCTCCTTGAGCAGCGACGATCGGTGCTGCGCCACCGCCTGCGCCGTGGTCCAGACGTCGCTCTTGGCAAAGTCGGCGAGCGCGCCCATGTGATCCAGGTCCGGATGCAATGGCGTCTGCACGACCTGCAAGTCCTTGACACCTGCGTACAGCGCCTCGAGCTGGTCGCGCATCGGCGCCTCGGCGTGGTTGGCCGCTGCCAGCAGCGCCGCGTAGTGCGACCGCAGGCGCTGCTCGTGGGCGTTGAGCTCGCGCAGCTTGATCTTGGTCGCTGTCTGCAGCACTTGGTGCTTCATCGCGCCATGGCTCGTCGACATGCTGCTGGAATTAGCGATGGCGTGGAAAGAGCAAACTCGGAAATGACCGCTTCAAGCTCGGCGGTGGGTATCCGGATTCGAAAGATATCCGGATGTTGAGGATTGTGATGCGATTGGATGCTTTCGTGTCGCTGGTGTGGAAAGAACGTCACTCACATCGTGGTCAATGGGTCGACGCGGTGAAATTCTCAAGTCTTTTACTTGTTAAAAGACCTTCATTTGTTCACGGTGCGGCAAGAGGTTCGGCGTCATTGATGGTCTGCACGGGCTCCATCAAAACTGCATTTTAGCCTCTTTCGGGAATCGTTGGGAATTTTACGAGACTTTTCGGGAATGCTGATTTTGGCCACAAGAAGAGGCGACGCCATAGAGACTTTGCAAATTACGTCGGTCCCGCGACAGACAGTCACGCATGAGATATCCGTGGCATGCAGCTGGTGCAACCTCTTCGATTGCTATCCTCTGCACCGTTGGTATCTTATTGAACGCAGCTCCGCAAGTGCTTAAATCGTTCTCGTACTCGTACGCAGTACCAAGACAACACGAAACACACTGGTTCCAATACAACATCGACACTGGATTAAACAAAATATAGACAAAATGAAAAGCTCACGCCGAAGGAGCATCGAGGCGGGCGTCGGCACGGGTGCGCTTGCGCTTGCGGTGGCGACGGTAGTAGGTCCAGTCGCGGCAGAGCGTACACTGGTACGTGCCTGGCAACAGCACCGTGTTGGTCGCCGACGTGAGCGCGTTCGGGTGGAAGCGAGCGCACTCATTGCAGACGGGCTCGGGCCCGCGCTTGCGCAGGTTGAACGGATGCTCGTTGGTAAACGAGACCATCTCAATGGGCTTGGTGGTGGCGGCCAAGGGGTGCGGGACGTCGTCGAGCTGGTCGTCCGCAGCCATCGATGCAACGACTTGGTCTGCGGCCTCTTGTGCCGCACGAAAGTCGGCCAGCGTGGGCAGCGGCGGGGGTTCTTGGCCGGCAGCAAGCGCCTTCTTCCGCGCCCAACTAGGAAAAGAGAACGTGAATCGGTTCGAACGCAAGGATATCGTACCGAGCTCGGTCGTACGCCAGCTTGAACGCCCGGTTCGCCACGTTCCACGATTTTTGGTGGCCTTGACGGCCTCCTTGTGCGTTTGCCGGTAGGTTTTGGCCCGCATCAGCTCGTGAGCGCGGTTCTTGTCGTAGCGGGCCTTGTACTGCGCTGCGAGCTTCTCGGCGTTTGCTGCTCTGTACTTCTTGTCGGCGGCTCGCTTGCGCGCCTTCTTCTCGCTGTCCGACGTGCTTTCTGCCATCGCGGCGTGTTGAGAAATGACACCTCGAGCCGTGGCACCAGCCCATGAGCCCGTTGGATCCGAACTCAGTATCCGGATGATCGTGAGCTGGCAGGCGGTGGCGCGTTCCTTATCCGGACACGACCAACGGTGCGATCGATGCTCTCCAGTCGCGGTGCGCACATTTCATCTCGCTAGAGATTTGTCAATGGTCCTGGATGCTTCTAGAATTAGAGCTATTGGTGCACACTGCACCGCAACCCTACGACTCTTTCTCGACCTCTTCGCTCGCAAGCGTCACCAGATCGACTGCTTAGGACCACCACATCGCTGCCTCCAGAGGTGCAGCCCTTTCCCGTCTTGCCAAGCATGTTGATAAAAACTCGATTGAATTGAACGACAAGATGCACCTCGCTGCGTCCCAAGAGACACACAAGCTCCAATGGCGTCGACTCGGTCAAGGGGTAGGGTTGCACAGCCATCCATGCATCACTGCTACTAGTATACAAGAAAGTTGTGTGTCCTTCCGCGCCTCGGTTCTTAATAGCTAGTGACGGTGTCACCTCGTCCATCCACAGTATTGGCTCACAGTTCAATCCCAACTCCTCGATCATCGACTACAACTCGACAAGCAGCGCGTCAAAGCGTCTCGGAAGACCGTTGAGAACGTACGCCGACGCGTTCGAGCCGGGCGGCGCGCCAATGATCACTTTCGTCGTCAGCGCTGCCACGTGCGAGCCCGCACGTCGCACTTGCAGTGAGAACGCGCGCTCAAACACATCCGACGCCGTATCGAACCGCTGTTGTCGTGTCTCGAGCCGGTCCAGGTCCCAAACGCCCGGGTTGAGCGAAAAGCCAGGCCAGGACGCCATCTCGAGCTCGCGGTCTGCGCCTCGTCCCGAGCGTGTACGCATGGGACACAGGAGGAGGGACAATGGCAAAAACGTGCGATTGGTTGTCGCATTAGCGGCATCCAAGTAGTCTATGGTCTCTACGCACTTAGTGCTTGTACGCGTTCCCGAACGCGACCGCATGGGGGAACCAGCCCTTGACTTTCGCCTTAAACGCCGCCGCCTCCTTGGCGTCCGCAAAGCGTGAGACGACGTCGATCGCCGCTTCGTACGCGGCGACTGCGCCCTGCGCCTGGTCTTCGAGGAGCCACGCGCCGATCCAGCTCTTGTTGGTCTTGGCGTCGACGAGGCACGCGGCTTCGGCGACTGCGACGCGCCACATCAAGCTTTGGGCACCGTCCGAGGTCTTGACCGCTGCGACGACCGCCGCGAGGTCCTTGGCGCCACGGAAGAGGATCGTTTTGGCCTC
>NW_012156559.1:39613-43959 GCF_000151545.1 Saprolegnia parasitica CBS 223.65
GCACTCGACGGCTGCGGACGACCAGCTCGACGACATCCCGCACCCCCTTGGCCCGCCACCACCAAGCCCATTGAGATGGTCTCTTTTACCAACGAGCATCCGTTCAACCTGCGCAAGCGCGGCCCCGAGCCGGTCTGCAACGAGTGCGCTCGCTTCCACCCGAACGCGCTCACGTCGGCGATCAACACGGTGCTGTTGCCAGGCACGTACCAGTGTACGCTCTGCCGCGACTGGACCTACTACCGTCGCCACCGCAAGCGCAAGCGCACCCGCGCCGACGCCCGCCTCGATGCTCCTTCGGCGTGAGCTTTTCATTTTGTTCATATTTTGTTTAATCCAGTGTCGATGTTGTATTTGAACCATTATTGTCCATTGCGTCACTTGCACAAAACAGACGTCTCGTTGTCTTGATCTTGGACGTGCCAGTTTACTCATTGGACACATGCCAGAGGCTGGAAAAGAGACTCTCGCGGGGTGCTTTTGGAGCGCTGCTGGTGTGTCCCACTCGGCGACGCGGCCCTTGTCCAGGACGAGAATGCGGTCGCAGCCCAAGACGACGTGGATGCGATGGGCAATCGCCAACGTCGTACAGCTCTTGAACGCATCGCACTTGCTGTAGTGGATGCATCTGTCCGTGTGGGGGTCCATCGACCACGTCGCGTCGTCCAAGACAAGCACCTTGGCCGTCGTCCAGAGCGCTCTCGCAAAGCAGCTGCCGCTCGCCGACGCTCCAGCTGGTGGCGCGCTCGTCGATCGATTCGTCCAGTGAGGGGATTGCGAGAGATGCACGCGTCCGAGAGCTGTCCAGAGCGCCGTGTCGTCAAAGCGCCCCCATCGGTCGAGATTGGAGCGCACCATGCCAGAGAAAAGCACCGGGTCTTGTGGAATGACAGTAATCGTTTTGCGGAGCTCGTGGAGACGAAGGGTCGCCACATCGATACCGTCCAGCAACATGCGGCAGCGTGACGAGGCGTATCAAGGCAACCACGAGGCTCGACTTGCCGGCGCCCGTGCGGCCGACGAAACCCATCTTTTCCGCGGCGTGGATGGTCAAGCAGAGGTCGTGGTGGACGCATGCAAGGCCCGGGCGGAGTGCAGATGGACGCTCTCAAAGTCAAGGTGGTCTGCGGCCACTGTGGCTGGGTCGTTGCTGTCGACGTTGTCTTGATTGTCGAGTGCGGCATTGGCATCGAGGCGCTCGACGGAAACACTCATGTGCAGTTGAAGCTCCATGTACGTTGGCACGAGCCAATGGATTGGGATCGATGGGCAGTACGAGAGCGCGACGCCGGCCTGCAAACGCCGGAACCTCGTTAGGTGTTGCGAGCACTGCGAGCAAGGTGGCGAGAGAGGCAAAGAGTGTTCCGATGACTCACTCATCCCAGCTCGTCGTACTGACGCTGAGAAAGTGCGCGCGCTGGTTGCGGTCCACAAGGCGCGCGTGCGACGCACGCCAGATGTCTTCAATGTGGTATGCGCGCATCGACACGAAACCGTCGAGCGTTTCATCAAAAACGCATGGAGGCGTGTCGAGGCGCTGGAGCGCACAGCTCGGCCCGACGTAAACGCGCTGCACGACCCCATAGGCGTATACGAGTGGAAGGACACCAAGACCAAAACCATAGCGATCATCAGCATATAATACGGTCGTGCCGACGACGTTGTGAATGCTCTTTGGAAGCTGCTCGTCGAGAACGTAGACGTCTTTCGAGAGACAGTTGAGAATGCGGCCGAGCGGCGTCGTGTCAAAAAAGGTCCTTGGGGCGTGGACAAGACCGTTGCAAACGTCCTGCGCGCCGCCGAAATGCCCGCACGGACAAGTGCGACGTTCCGAACGAGGTACGCGATGCTCGATACAATGTGGAGACTGACGTAGACGCGCATGATATTCGTCAGCACCCACGTCGTCGGGACGAGCAGGCAGAGAACGCCGACGCCGCCAAAGAACGCAAGACCGAGCTCGTTGCACATGAAGACGCACGTGACGGCGATCTGCAGAAAAGCGTGTACCAAAGGCTGTGCGCCGCATTCACCAGCCATTGAAGCCGTGCCGCATCAACGCGAATGAGCGTCGCCTATCGATGCTGTGGACGCGAGGTGAAGCG
This sequence comes from Saprolegnia parasitica CBS 223.65, assembly GCF_000151545.1. NCBI lineage: Eukaryota > Oomycota > Saprolegniomycetes > Saprolegniales > Saprolegniaceae > Saprolegnia > Saprolegnia parasitica. The sequence goes on from NW_012156559.1 coordinate 41,719, forward strand.
TCTTGTCGTACACCGCCATGACGACGGCTGACCGGAGCCGCAGCCCGCCCTTGTAGCAGCCAAAATAGTTGTGCCGAAGCGCCAGCGATTCCAGACTGCCCGAGGTCAACACGGCGAGCGTGTAATGCAAGCCAATGGAGAGCGACTTTGATGGCGCGCCGAGGTATATAACGAGGTGCTTTACCAAGAGGGGCCTGATGAACTGGAGCGCGAGATAGACGACCTTGAGGACACCCGCAAGAACGATTGGCCGCGCGTACCCACGGGCAAACGCGCGATAGAGTTTGGATGACGACTGCTCACGCGTCCACTGCGTATAGAAGATACTGGCGGCGGTCGGCGGGGTTGAGGCGGACGAGGTCGTCCAACTCGAGCGGCCGAGCATTCGCAAGGGTGAGCAGCGGTGGGAGCCACGAGAAGAAGACGGTGCTCCATAGCCCGTTGCTTTCGGCGGGGCAAACGTCGCTCAGCGACGCAGGGTTCAGCAGGCGTCGGTGCACCGAGGATCCCATGCGTTTTCAAGAGTGGCCATGACAGTGCACTTTCCTGTACATCGACGGGCGGCTTTTCGACGAGCGTTGCAAACTGCTGATCCTTTTTTTGGCGGGCGAACACATTTCAACGACATTCTATGGACCACTGGTATAGGCCACGACTGTACCTCTCGTGCATACCGGTCTGGTACGCCTTTGAGTCATTAACCCTCCCACGCCGGGTAAGTCTTGTGTGAGATCCCGCATAACATTTTGACGGCGAAATATAAAAGGGGGTGGTGCGCCTTCTCATTGCAAGTGCGACGTGCGGGCTCGCACGTGGCAGCGCTGACGACGAAAGTGATCATTGGCGCGCCGCCCGGCTCGAACGCGTCGGCGTACGTTCTCAACGGTCTCCGAGACGCTTTGACGCGCCGTAAGAATTGTAGTCGATGAACGAGGAGTTGGATTCAAAGATGAAATTATGTTGTCGATGGATGAGGTGACACCGTCATTAGCTATTGAGGAACCTAGGCGTGGAAGTGCACGCCCGCAACTTATTTGTACGCAGTGACGCATGGATGCCTGTGCTACCCGACCCCTTGACCGAGTCGACGACGTTGGAACTTGTGTGTCTCTTGGGACGCAGCGAGGTGCAACTTGTCATTCAATTCAATCGAGTTTTTACCAACATGCTTGGCAAGACGAGAGAGGGCTGCACCTCTGGAGGCAGCGATGTGGTGGTCCTAAGCAGTCGATCTGGTGACCCTTGCGAGCGAAGAGGATGAGAAAACATCGTAGGGTTGCGGTGCAGTGTGCACCAATAGCACTCGATCAAACAGCGTGGGGAGACCGACAGTTGACAAATCTCTAGCCGGGTGAAATGTGCGCACCGCGACTGGGGAGCATCGATCGCACCGTTGGTCGTGTCCGGATTATGAACGCGCCACCGCCTGCCAGCTCACAATCATCCGGATACTGAGATAGAATCCAACGGGCTCATGGGCTGGTGCCATGGCTCGAGGTGTCATTTTTCAACACGCCACAATGGCCACAAGCACGTCGGACAGCGAGAAGAAGGCGCGCAAGCGAGCCGCCGACAAGAAGTACAAGGCGGCCAACAAGGAAAAGGTGCGAGCCGCCAGCAACAAGTACAGAGCAGCAAACAAGGAAAAGGTGCGAGCCACCAAAAAGGCGTACAACGCTGCACACGCCGAGACGATTGCAGCGCAGCGCAAGGCCCGCTACGACAAGAACCGCGCTCATGTATTGATGCGGTCCAAAACCTACCGGCAAACGCACAAGGAGGCCGTCAAGGCGACCAAAAAGTCGTGGCACGTGGCGAACCGGGCGTTCAGGGCGGCGTACAACCGAGCTTAGTACGATTTCCCTGCCTCCAAACCGATTCACGTTCTCGTTTCCTAGTCGGGCGCGGAAGAAGGCGCTTGCTGCCGGCCAAGAGCCCCCGCCGCTGCCCACGCTGGCCGACTTTCGTGCGGCACAAGAGGACGCGGACCAAGTCGTTGCATCGACGGCTGCGGACGACCAGCTCGACGACATCCCGCACCCCTTGGCCGCCACCACCAAGCCCATTGAGATGGTCTCTTTTACCAACGAGCATCCGTTCAACCTGCGCAAGCGCGGCCCCGAGCCGGTCTGCAACGAGTGCGCTCGCTTCCACCCGAACGCGCTCACGTCGGCGACCAACACGGTGCTGTTGCCAGGAACGTACCAGTGTACGCTCTGCCGCGACTGGACCTACTACCGT
>NW_012156559.1:44928-47446 GCF_000151545.1 Saprolegnia parasitica CBS 223.65
TCTTGGGCGAGACATTACCCGCGGCGTGGGCCCAATGGCCGCTGACGCTCGGTGGCCTCGGCCTCCACAACCCGTTCCTCGTCGTCTGGTCGTTGCGCCGCGCGCTGCTCGACCACCTCGAGTCGTACCACACACGCGTGCACGAGCCGTGGCCCAAGGAGCGCAGTCACTGGCAATGGCGCGCTGCCTTCTCCACCGAAGCCATGCGTCTCCGTGAACGCTACAACGTCTTTGAAGAAACGATCGAGCGCGACGGGCTCGAAGCTGCATTCGAGACGGTGGAATTGGCGGACCTGCGGCAGTTTACGACGCTGCCAGGTCACGAGACCACGTTCGACACCAAGTACCGCGTTCGATCGCTGTCAGAGGTGCTGAAACGGGCCGGGGCAAAGGAGACGCCGCTCCTCCAGAACGAGTACGCGGCGTGCCTCTCCCAGGTGACCGAGACGTCGCCGAATAACGCCGCGTGGTGGTTGACGTCGACAGGAAGCGCTGTCAGCGGTCAGCTGTTGACGGCAAACAAATTGCAGCCGTACTGGTACTGGCTCGCACAGCTCTACAGCGATCAGTTTAGCGCCGAGTTTGGCACGGTCGCGTTCTTTAGCCGCGAGCTGCTGCCATCCCAGCTCATCGAGACCATCGAGAAGACGGCCGTCTCGTGGTAATCTGAGACTCCCAAGCGGCATACAAACATTAGTGTAGACGGCTTTACCGTGTAAATTTTTAAGCATAGAGAAGTATAGAGCCCGAGTCTACTCGTCAGTACTATGGCTACTGCACGTATTACATGTTAACTTTTTCAGCAATTCCTCTCACTTTTAACGTTGCAAGGTATCGGATAGCATAAAAGATAGAGACGGCAGAGTTGAAGGGTCGAGTTGCTTCAGAATATGGGCTAGAGGTGGCCAAGCACAGGCAAGAGCTTGAATCTAGGCAGGCGTTGGCTCGACATAGAGTGTACTGTGCGCTTGCGCTCGCTTCTTTCGCTTCCGAAGCACGAGTACGAGAAGGACCACGAGAAGACCCGCCACGAGCACATAGCCGATGATCGCTGCCGTCTTGTAGCCCGAGGCAACCGTGTCGCTGGTCGTCACCGCGCCGTCTACCGCAGACGTCCCCGGCGCCAAAGTTGACGCCGCCGTAAACTTTTCGGTGGGCACCCCGTCGTAGATATCGTCTGTCGCCAAATAAGACTTGGCCAATGACGGCTTGATCGCAAAGCTCATGGGGGCAACCGTCGCAAGACAGCTCGTATCCAGCGCCGTCACATCGCCATCGACTGTCACAAACGAGGCGACAAGCTGGGCTGCACATGGAGCGCCGCCCTAAAGTGCATCGTGTTTTTGTTCATGCGTCCTTTCGTGATACAAATTACAGTAAAATCGACATACCTTTGTTGTTACGGGCGTGTTGACGATCGTGCCGTGGGCTGCGTAATTGAACTCGACGAGGCGCTTGGCCGTCCCGATGAAGCTGTCGTACTGGTTGCGAGCGCCTCTCGCAGCGGTCTGCGGATCCAAGAGACCGCTCAACAGCAGAACGCTAGTGCCTTTAGGAATCGTGATCGGCACGTCGTAGTAGATATCGCGCGGATACTGCCACTTGTAGTCGTTGCTCGGCGCGCGCTCTTGAGCGCAGTTGGGGTCCTTGCCGCCGCTGGCAATGCAGTAAGTCGTCACCATGCCCGCCACGTTGCTGCCGATGAGTGTGTTCATAAACGTCTTCTTGAGCGTATCGTAGGATTCCGTGGGCGTCCGCCAGAGTTCAGACGTCACAATCAGCTTGTACAGCATGGTGGACCGGTAACTGTCGGAGGGACGCGGCGTGCTGTCACTATGACAGATCATAGTGTGACGTTTCATGGTGACGTCATCACGCCGTACTCGATATCGATTTGAATCGCAAAGTTGGTGATCGCCGTGACATCGTCTGAGCTGCAGCGCGTAAAGCGGTACACCAGCGCCTACAATCCCGTCAGCCAACACATGTAGAAAGAACGCTACCGGAATCATGGATCGAAGGGTCTGATCTTGAAGCAGATCGGAAAAGAGCGCACGCAGCGTGGCCGAAGGTGGCGACGACGACGACGACTCGAGCAGCTTGGCACACGCCGAGCCCTTGGGATTGTTGTCGAGCGCTGCGTACAGCTTGGTCAAGGCCGTCCGGAGGTCTAGATCTCCAAGATCACACACGACACTTTGCATACTGGAACATACCAGAGCCCGGGAACTTGCTGCTGCAATACGTGTCGGTCTTGCACAGATCAATAAACGTTTGCGCTACATACAAAGAGTCCATCACCCATTTTCATGTCAGTCGATACAAAATACCAGCTTCGTCGACTTCCTTGTCCCAGTCGTTAAAGACCGTGAGCTTGTTGTCCTTGCTGCCCGAGTTGGCCACGATCCCGTCGAGGATGTAGCCCTTGATACTCGGGTTCTCGAGTTGCATCAAGCGCTCGACAAGGTACGTGCCGTAGCTCACGCCATACACAAACGTGTTGGCGTTCTCGGTTGCT
>NW_012156559.1:47546-54489 GCF_000151545.1 Saprolegnia parasitica CBS 223.65
AGATTCTCGTAGCAGAGCGGAGAGTGAACTCGGCGCACTCGACAGGCACGCTGGACGTTGCTTGTGTACGAGGCCACGGCAAAGTCTGCGATGGATGACGCATCAAAGGGCCGAAGCAGCGTGGCCAGGACGTCGGGCTCTGCCGCCGAGAAGGCCGTGGTCTTGAAGCTGGCCGATGGTGCGACCGTCGCCGGCGCCGGCGTCGCGAACGTCCGGGCGCTGCAGGCGTACCAGCCGTTGATCTTGATGGGGCTGGTCGCTGCGTCGACAACCGCCAGGGCCACAAGCAGCAGCAGGAGGTGCATGCTGGACACTTGCACTTTGCCTTTCCGAGAAGTGTTGCACGCGCTGGCCTTTCTCGGCCGTATCCGGATGATTAGGAACGTAACTCTCTTGGTGGATTGGCGTGCTGTACACGACCTCCCTGATGGTGTTGGAATAGGTTTTACTATAAAACGCATTTCGACTGGAGCACCGATCAGGACACAGCTGACCCCGGAAGCCACCGCGTCGGATTTTAAAGTTACCGAGCTTGCGACGACGCTGCATCGACGACTTGAAGACTACGACAAAAAGAGGGTTATCATCCACAGCGCTAACTAGCCTCGATCGACGTAAAGCACATCGATGAAAAAGGTCCGGTTTGGTGTTGATCAAAATGTGTGTATATGTTACCAGCAAATTGTACGTTAGACATTTGCTACAGGCAAAAATAAAAGTTAAGTAAAGAAACACAGCCTAGCCTTGAAGATGGCGTTGGTGAGTATCGGCTTGAACTTTACGGCTCGGGCCCGAGTACGGCGAGCGTCGGAACTTACAAGTATCCAAACGATGCGGTGCCAGCATCGTGCACAACAGCACCACCGCCTTGGAGCTGGCCAAAGTAGCCGTAGCCGACATTCGCACCGGCGTGGGGCAAGTGGTAGTATGGAAGACCGCCGTCAAACATGAGCAGCGTCTGGTGCGAGAACGGCATGCGGACGCGGGCGTCGAAAACCGGCGTCCCAATCACCGTGACGTAGACCGGCATCGGATCAAGCGCATGAGTCGCGTTGGCTTGAGCGACGCCATGCGCATACGACAGCGCGTCAACCGTAAACGACTCGTGAACACCAAAGAACCGGTTGTCTTTGGAGGGCAGCGCGCCATACGTCGTCCATTTCTTGCGCAAAACGAGGCGCGAGACAGGGTCCTTGGTCCCGATCCACGCCTCCCAGCTCGGTGGGCAGCTCGAGTACGGCGTACGGAAGGTGTGAGACCATAGCACGTACGTGTCGGCGTAGCGCTTGGCGACATCATCGCATCGCGTCGCGTCGTCGTCGTCCAGAATGCACTTGGGCTTGGTGAGGCTACGGCAGTAGTTGCGATACGCGCGTTCGGTCGTCTGGTGCGCGTGCCACACAAGGGCAATGTCGACTGTCGGCACCAACGTTGTCAGAAAATGGCCGCGTTCGTTGCGCGTGCGCCTCCCGAGGAGGTACATAAACTGCTCGTAGCGCACTATGGCCGCGGCCAATACTTGGGGATGCCTCCAGTACTCGGCGTGGGGTACCATCTTGTTGATAAAGTCGAGCTGCCGAAACATGCCTTGGACAAGGTCGATCGTATAGGCGCCGATCGCTTCTTGACCAATGGTGTCGGCCAGCTTGCGGAGACTTGTGCGCAAGCTCGGCGCACCAAGTTCAAGCGTGTGTTCGCACCCCAAGACCATGTCGAGCAAGGCAGCGAAAAACGTCGCGAACCGACCGTCACGGGGTACTCCGGGGTACGTGTGCAGCCTCGCGCCATATCGCGACGCCGTGACACCGGGAAAGCGGGCCAGGACACCGGGGTACGCCGCCAAAAAACCCAATATCTTGTACGTCTCGTACAAGAGCGGGCAGTCGCACGCGGGGCACGTGACGGGCTGCATCGCAATGTGCATCTGAAACGAGACAGCTGGTGGCAGCGGTGCCTTGCAGTGGGCGCAGGTGCTGACGATGTCGACAAGCGGCGTCAACGTGGACGGCGGCTGCTTCTTGCTCGCAAACAAGTCCACAGGGTGCAGGCGATGCACGGTGTGTGCAAAGTTGATGGCGCCGCCCGCCACGTACAGTCGTTCTTGCTCTAAAAAGTAGCTGTAGACGTCGACCATGTCGGTAAAGGCGCCCGAGACGTTGTAGACGTCGACCATGTCTTCAAGATGGCGCTGGACGAGGCCGATGCTCACATTGCACTTGGGCACCGTTGGTCCAATGGGATGGGACTCGTTGATGCGGCGCGCGACCGAGAGAAACCGTGTCCAGTGGTCGACGCGCGATGGCCACGCAACGCTGTTCGAGGCTGCGTACAAGTACTCGAGTAGCTCGTCTCGCGCCGACGCGGTGGGTGCGTTGATGAGGACGCCTGTCTTGCCGTGTTCGCAGAGCTCCAACGGGAAGCGCCGCGTGGTATCGAGAGCGTCGAGGATACGCGTTGTGCAAGCAGTCGGTTTGCACGCCCACTGAAGTTTGTCGCCGTCAAACACTTGAAGCGCTTGGGCCGTGAGCACGATCTGACGCGACACCCAGGATGCGAGAAGCCATTTGGTCTCCTTGACGTCCATGTCGACAACATACGAAGCGTCATCAAGGCTCGAGTCGGCGGAGGGTACAGACAACGAGGAATGGACAAGCGTGGCCAAGGGCACGGTCACTGCAATCGCGCCTTCCGTGTCGTTCTCGCGAGTCGCCATAAATTGTAAAGTGAGCAAAAAAGTCAAAAAATCGGCGAAGTGCCGTTCGATTGGGCACTTGGCTGTATCTGTCACTCCAAAACAGATGGGGTTGTGCTTGGAAGTGCAACCAGCACACCGCGCTCAGTTGTTGTTGAAGTGGGTCGTCTATTACGATAAAACTATGCTAAATAAAATTGTCGGACTTTCTTCGTTGTGTGTACTCGGTTGAGGGACTTGATTTAGGCAGGCGGAGGCAGGAGCGCGATCCGCGGGACGAGGTGACGTCGCGGCCACTCGTGCACACCGCGCTCAGGGAATTGCCATGCTGCTCGAAAGGCGAGCAGGCGAGAGAAGAGAGGATCGAATTTTGGATACTGAAAGCGCGAAGGGGTGAAAATGTAAACGTTTTGCCACTACCTCGAGACCGATACGTCTCGCTTCTCGCGTGCTCACATCTAGAAGGCGAAGGGATTCGCAAGAATTCCGCCCCAGAAGACGATCGTTTTGGCTCCTAGCGACGCACAACACCCACGAGTGTACACAAACAAGAAAACAAAGCAGTTTTTGAAAATGTAATGTGGAAATCCAAGTCGCGACATGTCTTGTGGACACGAAGGCGGCCATTTTTTATCTTTTTTGCTAACGCTGTCCAGCGCAGATGGTCACCCTGTCGCCATCCGCAAAAACAGACGAGTCAGTGTCTGCCGTCGTGGACACGTGTGACACCATCCATGGATACCAAGGTGGCTCGGGATGCAGTACTATCATTTGCCAACTTTCCAACTCTCCAACAAGTCGACCAGTATCATCATGGCCCTCGACACCATCACCGCCATCGTCTCAATCGTTGTGCTCTTGCTGGCGCTGCCCGTGACCTTTGCTGGCTCCATGTGTTCACGGGCGCCGTCTCCAGCTTCTTCTCCGCCGCTCTTTGGTGCATGTTTTCATCGCTGACTTCGTGGAGCCCATGCGCGCTCTCATTACGCTTGCCGTCGGCATCATGGCTGCGGTCGTCGCCGCCCGCGTCCACGTTGTTGGTCGCTTTGGCACTGTCGTGCTTTGGTCACCGATGCGGTCGTCGCCAACATCTACACATACGACGCGCTTCTCGTGGTCGTCATTTCGGTCGTCACGATCGCCGGGGCGTACCTGAGCTATACCTCGCGCACGGCGCTGATTCTCTCGTCGGTGTTTCGGGCACGTCGCTGCTCGGCGCGGTCTTGACGGGGACAAACGACCGCACGTTTGGACACTACGCGTCTTCGTTCGACATGGGCGTTAACGGCACGGTGACAATCGTTGTGCTCGCGCTGGCATTTCTTGGTGGTCTCGTGTTGCAGCTCCGCTTCACGGCGCCTTGCGACACCCCGTCCACGCCGCCGACGGTTGCTCATGAAGCAAGCGACGTCGTGAGCGGCTCCGTACGCAGCAGTCTAGCCTTTGATCTTCTTCTATATGTCAAGTGTGTGCATCTATTACGTAGACTGATAGTGTCGTCGTTTGGGGACAGGACTCGTCGAGTGCGTCTCTCTGTCGCTGTGATTTTGCGTTTGGCACTCTTTTCGGCTCTAAAATTCCGTAGCAACCTAGGTCAACTGAATATGACAGAGTGTCTGAAGAGTCTGTGTCGTTGCGACGTGTGCTCCCTCCAAGTCGTGCCATGCCATGAAGGCGGCTGGTAACGTCAGCAACCATCTGGCAGCAGGTCGTTTCGCTAACGTTGTCAAGCGCCTGTCTACATATGCCAATGCACAATATGTACGAGTTTGTTGTGGCTCCCTCCCAACGTGTCTACGATTGTCGCGAGCATACATGTAGCATTCGACGGGAAACATCCCCATGAGGCGAAAGAGGCGCGCTGTCAAGGTCTCATCTCAGTACACGAGAGCTTATCGGTAGTGCGTCTCCGTACGCAGCTGTCTAGATTTTATCTAGAGTTGTCGAGGGGTTAATAACTTAACAATATCCCTTCGCATGATTCGATTTCGGCAGCCTCGACACGGAGTCTTTTCTCGGTCGAGAAGGAGGCAAAAGTGACGTCTCTGTTATCGTGTGACTGGTGCAAGCAAGCTCCGTAGCAACCGAATTCAACTGGGCCATGCAATTTACGAGGATGCTTATTGTCTATATTTCTTTTCGGACGATGGCCTTCGTGTCTTCGCCATCACATTCCGTCCCACGGTAGTGCGACAACGGCGTGTCCACTTTTGAAAATAAAGGATGACACTCTTTGCTCATCGCTGGTTGCCGCTACACTTGGGTTTTTCTAGACTTGCCTACGGTGGCACCCTCACGACGACGCTGGGGCAAAAAATCATGCTCCATCTTTCGATCCGTACTACGAAGGTCACTAGGCTCCGGGGGAGTGGGCTGGTAGGAACGATGGAAGAGCGGCCGGTCAATGCACATCACCGAGCGACATGGCATTGCTGGGTAACCAGGAGGTTCCTACCAGTATTAAGTTCCTAAAGTTCCCTGGCAGCTGGATCGAATAGTTTTTTTATCCAACACCAATGTGTGTTTGAAGAGTATTACTCTCGTCTACTAGAATACGGGCTGCATCGTTTCGCTCTCGATAGGTGCATTAAGGCGCCGACGAATGCTCGATGGGCTCGACGTAAATGCTGGTCGTTGCCGCGGCTTGCTTGCGCTGCCGACGCACAACAATCACCAGGCCAATGGCCAGCAACGCCGCCAGAACAAAACCAATGATCGTGGCGGTGCGGTAGCCCGCCGACACACCCGCGCTTGCATCGTCGGTCGATGTCGCCGCCGACCCGTCGCTGACCTTATCGGCCGGCGGCGCCGTCGACGAGGCCTTGTACTGCTTGGTGGGCGTGCCGTCGTAGATGTCGGACGTCGCCATGAGTGTTTGGGCCAATGACGACTTGATCTGGAAGCTCATGGGGGCAACGGTCGCGAGGCAACTTGTGTCAAGTGCCGTCACATCGCCGTTGACCGAAACGAACGAGCCAACGAGCTGGGCCGCGCACGGAGCTCCGCCCTAGCGTCCATCCAAACTTTAGCATGTCTTTATGTATTGAAAAAATGTGTACCAGGGTTGTCACAGGCGTGTTGATGATCGTGCCGTGGGCAGAGTAATTGAACTCGACGAGGCGCTTGGCCGTCCCGATGAAGCTGTCGTACTGGTTGCGAGCGCCTCTCGCCGCGGTCTGCGGGTCTAAGAGACCGCTCAACAGCAGAACGCTGGTGCCTTTGGAGAGGGTGATCGGCACGTCGTAGTGCGAGTCGCGCGGGTACTGCCACTTGTAGTCGTTGCCCGGCGAGCGCTCTTGAGCGCAGTTGGGGTCCTTGCCGCCGCTGGCAATGCAGTAGGTCGTCACCAAGCTTGCAATGTTGCTGCCGATGAGTGTGTTCATAAACGTCTTCTGGAGGGTGTCGTAGGATTCCGTGGGCGTCCGCCAGAGTTCAGACACCACAATGAGGTTGTGAAGCATGGTGGACTCGAGCGCATCCGACTCGTCCTGCGTGTTGCCCCTAAACAGTTTGATGAGACGCCCTGTCGCATAGCACGAATGGTACAAACATGTTTTGAACTTGAGTGGCAAAGTTGGCGATTGCGAGAATATCGGCTTGATTGCAGCGGTTGAAGCGGTACACGAGTGCCTACGACGGGGAATGAGCATCGAAATAGATAGATAGATAGATGGATAGATAGATAGATAGATAGATAGATAGATAGATAGATACCGGGATGAGGGCACGGAGACTCTGGCTTTGCAGGAGGTCCGAAAAGAGCGACCGAAGCACTGCCGACGGTGTGCTCGACGACGACGAGAGTGCCATCGCGCACTGGGAGCTCTTTGGGTTGCGGTCCATCGTCGAGTACATTGTCACCATGGTCGTGCGAAGGTCTAGAACGATTTAAGTTTGGTTCGTGTTTGAATAGAGTCAGAGATAGAGACGACGTACCCAGCGTCTGGAACTTGCTGCTGCAATACGTGTCGGTCTTGCACAGATCAATAAACGTTTGCGCTACATACAAAGAGTCCATCACCCATTTTCATGTCAGTCGATACAAAATACCAGCTTCGTCGACTTCCTTGTCCCAGTCGTTAAAGACCGTGAGCTTGTTGTCCTTGCTGCCCGAGTTGGCCACGATCCCGTCGAGGATGTAGCCCTTGATACTCGGGTTCTCGAGTTGCATCAAGCGCTCGACAAGGTACGTGCCGTAGCTCACGCCATACACAAACGTGTTGGCGTTCTCGGTTGCTGAGATCAGCGTCG
>NW_012156559.1:54866-59278 GCF_000151545.1 Saprolegnia parasitica CBS 223.65
GGCAGCGAGTGCTATCGACGCCGCAACAGCGAGAAGCGTGATGCTATTACGCATGGTGTCAATTGCAAAGTGTACTCGATTGAAGTGCAGACAGGAGAGTAATGTCGACATCCATCTGCTAGTGGGCGACCTGTCTCAAATCAAAATGACGATCTTGATTCCATTGGTGTCGTCGAGGCCACCGTACCGGGTATTGTGGACAACGACTCGGAGGACGGTCTTCCTTGAGTTGACAAGTTCATCGTCGTATCGAGAGCATGGCGATGGCCTCGGACGTGGTTATTAAGCCCGAGTACAGTTGTGCATGAAGATTAGCGGACACTCCAGGCGGCGTCATGCGACCGGATGTAACAGGGTGTAATGCTACTTTCTCAATGTCCACATCAAACGTCGCGGGTTTTTGCGCAAAATGGACAGGATGGAGCGTCCCCATATCCAACTCTATGCAAGTGGATGTGAGTGTGTCGTTGTTGTCTTATAACTTTTGTATTCAAAATGTAGAAAGGCTGGTACGTTGCTGACTGGAACGTAGAAGTGGAGCTCTCGTTGAGGTGTGATCATGACGTCTTTTTGCTCATATCGGTACTACCAATCCAAAATGAACACACGCCACACGGCCGTCTAGTCTGCCGTATACAGTAATTCCTACGTCCAGTGTACTAGTTGCCCGTTGGTCAGTCGAGTGTCAGTCGATAATTAGGTCGCACAAGACAACAAACCGAATGTCGGAGACTTTAGGGGACTGTCTCTCAAAAATCAATGCAGCCTTGCGGCTTATGCGACTTGAATCAAGTCGCAAAGGCACGATACGCTGAATTTGCCGCCAAAGGCTAACGTTATTCGCGGCAGGCCGACACCACGGCAGTGTAATTACACAGCTTGTGAGTGAGCGAGAAACAAAAGTACAATGTATCCTTGCAGCTCACATCTATCTATCTATCTATCTATCTATCTATCTATCTATCTATCTATCTATCCAACGTCTCGAAGAGGTGCTGCGTCGTTGTGTTTTTGTTTGGCCCTCTGTTCGTGCTCGTCAGCAGGCAATTCCAGAATGCAATAGAGGTCCGGCTACTCCGCTTAGAGGCCACTCCCAATGGTTGCCTCGCTACTGTGGCTATATGCATGACATGCGCGTCGAGGTTGGCCTCGACGCGGCAATCGACACATTGCCGTGTTGCTCCATCAGTGGCATGGTCAGTGTGCCTGTTCAAATCGCGCATATTGAAAAGCCGCCGCGCGCTAAATCTTTACCCGGATCCGGATCGATTCCACGCGAGACGCTGACAATTGATTGTAGACATGTTGGTCCTAGTATCACAGTATATGATTGTGTACATACAACAGTACAATAGTTCCAACGAGAGTGTACATGGTGTCCGCACTACCACAGTAGAGACGACTCATCCAACGCTCCTACCTATTAGAAGCTCGGGATCGTAATGACCTTGCCGTTCTTGCGGCTGCAAGTGTCCTGGTTCAGAATCGCGCTCGGGCACGCGATTTGGTTGCCGACGCCGCCTGTCTTGGTGTTGACACTCCAGCACGTGCGCACTTCGGATAGCACGCTGTTCTTGCAGACAAGCGACACCATGTTCTGGCCGTACGCCGTGCGGATCGCGCTCGCGGCCACGGTCTTGCCGGCGTTGCCCGAAATCATGGCCGACGTCCCAATCTTCTTTTCGGTCGCCATCGCCGCTTGGACATAACTGAGCTGGGCCAAGCCGCTGCACGTCCCATGCTTGGCCCACTCGTTCGAGATAAAGTCCGTGCCGTAGTTGGTCTTGACGTCGGGCCAGTACTGGTTGATGGCGTCCATACCGATTGTGTCAATTGTGTCTTGCGTCAGCGCGTTGGACGGGTCGCACTTGGACGGGTACGAGCCATCAGCGTTCTCGGGCCAGAGACCGTGGATCGTCAAGTGGTTGGTCATAAAGTCCGTCGGCTGGTCGCAGCCGGGGTAGTTGCCGGTCGAGCAGAACGCTGGCTGCCACGTCTGCGCGAACAGGTAAAAGTCAAACGCCGCAGCAATGTGGATCGAGGCAGCGAGGAAGAGCGTCGACTTCATGGCGATTCGTGTGTGGTGGTGGGGGTCGCTTGGACAAAGGAGATATGAGCCTTCGATCCTTGCCAAAAAACGAAAACAAAAAAGCTCGAGCGACCGTCCGTGTCCACCCTGGTCTGAGTCGACCGTCGACGCGGAATCAGACAAGGCGATGATACCATCTGGTCTTGTCGGTCCGATAGTGTGGCGTCGAGACAGCCCTTGCCAATCGTTTGCGCGGTCTTTCGTCCATCAATTCTCTGCAACCATGTAGCGAGCTCGTTGACGCCTGCGCCTCTGACGAGGGTTTGGACGCCTCCTGACCTCCAGGCACGTCGCTAGCACGTCGCTGGTACAAGAGCGACTAGTGCATCGCTTCTCCCCACATTCTGCTCACGATGGCGCGATGCTTGGATTCCTTTGGCCGTGGGATGCTGTTCGCGGGTGTCGAACCCACCCCCGTGGCTAGATTGAAGCTTAGAATCTCACAGATTCGCGGACACCGACAATGCATCCTGGTCCAACCGGACTAAAAAACTACTGGCATTGAGTAGTGCTCGCTAGCTCCACAAAGGCATGCGTATACACTCGTCCTTTCTATTACAAGATCACTCTTTATGCAGGCATGCACCACCCATAGTGCGGCTGCCCGTCCTGCATATGTGGGAAGCTTTGTGGGTGCTGTTTGTAGTCATCTCGTACTTCAAGCTCCTTGAGGAACATGGCAGGGAATCTTGGCTGCGGAATCAGATGAGAAATGGCCACTTGTCATGCATGCCACTAATGTCGTGAAGCGATGGTTTGAGCCTTCAGAGGGGCTTGTCGAGTACGGTCGCTCACAGAAAGGGGGGGCGTGCTGACAGAGGGTTAAGTGGAAGGTGGCGCGACGAGGCAACCAGTTGGGCAGCTCAGCACGGTCCACACATCACAAATCACATCGTGTCACATACCCACTGCGTACACCATCTGTTACAGATACTAATAGTGAGATTCAGGATCGAATCCTGACGGTGTTTGGCGTGTTTGGTGGTTCTTGACGGGCTCACCGCCAGGCACCTGCCTTCCACAGCTCTATCTTGCGACACGACGCCGTCATATCCAATGCAAGTGACTATAACCTTGTCCAAGGCGTCGTCCCAACAGGCTTATTTATATCAGCGTATGCACGCTCGCTTCATTGTGTGGTACACACAATGTACCCTTATGTACCCTTGTCCTTGACGCCCCGTTGCACGGACTAAATCCGATTCGGTTGTCAGAGTCGACGCCAAGGCGGATGCTTCGTAGAATCCCTCTGTTGCAAGGACGTTGTAGCAACGACCACTCGCGATCTTCTTCCCTCAGTCACTCGATCCTATCGCACGCGGCGTTGCAGCTCATTTCTTACTCTTTTGTCGGCGGCCCTAGACGACGTAACACGGTCCTTCCAGATACCTTTTCGAAATAAGAACGACGAGCTACGGTTGGCGACGGACGCCATCGGCTGCGTACATGGAAGCAGCGGCGAGAATGCAACTCGTACATCATGTCCCTCGCTATCCCTGCCGTGCATGGGATTGCCCGCAGCTTGCATCGACGGCAGATCCATCAGCACTCGAAAGCAGTTCGAGCCAGATCAGCGCTCAACCCATAGACACCATAGCACACGCACACACATTACGCATATCATTATGCATGCTGTCATACTAGTCGGCGCTCCCATCGTCAACTTAAATGAAGAGGTTCTTGGGCAAAATCATCGGGCGCAAATCGCACTCGCAGAGGAAGAGGAGCGGAAACTCGACGATCTGGCCCTGGACCTTCTTGAGCTCGTGGACCTCGGGGGGCACATGCTGCATCATTTCGCGGAGCTGCGGCGTGTGCCCGAGCATGTCGTCTTCAGAGAAGGACATGACGCGCGCCGAGGGCTGGCGAAAGATCGAGCGCAAGTCGCGGTCCGTCGTACTCGACTCTTGACGACCGAGGTGGAACTGCTTGCGCTCTTGGGCGGCGACGAGCACCCAGCGGCGGCGGCGCACGTACCGGTACCAGAGCGAGTCGGCCCGGGCCTTCCCCGGGCTGCTCAAAAACTTCTTGAACGTGAACGCGTACTGCCAGCCGTTGCGGTCGCCGGCGCCGAGCGTCTTGTCCACTTGCCACGACGACGGGTCGGGCTGAAAGTCTTCAAATGGCGCGCCGACCTCGTCCGTCCACGAGGCCACTTCGCCGCCGTGGAGCCCCGCGGGCTGCCACCCTTCCTTCCAGCCATACCTACATCTCGTGCATGAGCGGAACGGGATAGAGAGACAGGCCGCATACCGCTGGTTTTCGTAGATGACCGTCACGTCCTCGTACAAATGGTTTTCCGGGACGTTCATCTCAAAGTACG
>NW_012156560.1:0-8840 GCF_000151545.1 Saprolegnia parasitica CBS 223.65
TACACATACCAAGTTCAGTTTTCATGTACAATCGAACAAATCAAACAACAGGTAGGTGAGTGTCTTTGGCAGCAACATCTTGCGGATCGTCACGGCCTCCGAGTCCTTGACCGTTCTAGGCATACAAGTCAGTGCGCCATTGGAGCTAGTACTTCAGAACGCACAGCTCGTCCAGCGGGTACGACTCCATGTTGCCGATCGCCGACCACCCCGTGTACGTCGGGAGCGTGAAGTTGACCGAGTGCGTGATGATATCGCAGCTCGCGTTGACGCCGCAGACTTTATACGTCTTGCCGCAGGTCGCATCGGTCGCAAGGATCGTGCCAGACATGCCTTCGTACGGGCAGGCTGCGCGGACGACACCGAGGCATAGGCCGAGCCACAACCACGCACGCTCTTGCATGGTTTTTGAGTTATGGCAACGTCTGGTACCCAACATGCTAGCCAGCAACACAGCCGTTGAATCCAGAGTCTGCATCGAAACCGGCTGCCCACGGCAAAGACAGTGTGACCTTGTGTCCGTGCACCAACAGACAGCGACCTCTGCTTCGTGCGCGGTCGTTGGTGGTCCACAAGTGCCTAGGGCTACAGTACAAGTCGATGGCACGTACATCGTACCGGTAGGAAGCGCGCTCGGCTGTCGAATGCGTCTACCTTGCAGCACATCCTAACGGCAAGGTGCAGCAAACGCGCGCCATAATCGTTGTTCGATGCGCGCTGTCGATGACACCAGCCAATCAAACGTGGTAGGCAACACATATGGTGTCCATAAACAGCCAATCAAATGATGCGTACATGGCCTGGCTGGCGGTAAGGCCGTCGACGCGTCCATGATAGGTACATCGTGCTTGGTGTCGTTGTAAACACGACTGCACGCCCTTGTGCGTAGAGCACTCGCCCCCACACGGCCATAGCATCTATGCATGTACCTCTCAAGAACCGTTGGCGATGAAGAACCCATCAACCCATCGGGCCTCTCGCTGTGGTAATACATGTACCTGTGCAGATGGTGCATCGTTGATCAAGGACGTCAACCAAGCGGAGGCATTGGCTCGCGCTTTCTTGCCCATGCCCCTCCCTGGAGACAATCGCTGCATTGTCGAGGCGAATAGGCTCGATGTGGTGTATGATTACCCCCGAGCTTTCAATGCCATTGTTCCAAGCCTGGGTACTACTGCTCAGCGTGATCTGCTTCGCACAATTCCATGAGGCTTGGAGCGCTCTGTCCGTTGTCGCACCTACGTTCTCACAAGCTGAGATGCATTTTGGGCGAAATCGGATGTAATCCACGCGCGTCGCCAAGGTGACTAGACACGCAGTGCTGTTGGTTGTTGCTCTCTGATTCGACGACTCACCTACATACTGTTTAGCACAGCTAGAAATGGCTGGGCGTCAGTGTCTACGCGGACGCGGATCCTGGCAACTCCTTTCGTACGTTGAAGCAATCACTTGCCAGCGCTAGATACCCGTCATGGCGCGTGCAGGCTCCCTAGAAACGCGACAGGCGCTGCTGTCGTCACGGAGTCGCCTGCAGCAGCACGTATGCAGCAGCACGTTGTGCGACACGCTAGGACGCGTTGCAGCCTCGTACTCAATTCCTTTTCAAAGGACCAAATGGCAAGAGCAATCCTGCGACTGCTCTTTCTCGCCTCGCTGTGCGCGACGGTCGCCGCCGCCGACGACGCTGCGTGCAAGTATGGGTACTACGGCCCCAACCTCTCGGTCTACACGGCGGACGAGTGCTGCGGGCCGATTTTGCCCGGCGGTAACGCGTCGTACTGCGTCATCAACTCGACCAACTGCGAGATCCTCGTCAATATTACCATGGAAGGCCGCACCAAGCTGCCGCGCTTCAACGCGATCGGCGATCTCTCCCGGTCCCTTGTCGCCTACATGTACATACATCGGCTCTTTGTCGTACTTGAGCTGGAGAGCTAAGCGCGCTGGGTGTAGGAAGTACGGCAACAAGTCGCTTCTTGTCATGAAGGGCATGGCCTTCCCCAAGACCCTCACTACTTTGTACGCAACGACATGTTGACCCGGTTGAGAGAATTTTGTGGCTGGGTAGGACCATCGAGAACATCACCACAATCGACTTTAACCAGATCAAGACCCCATTTCCAGACTCGATGCGCCGCATGTAATCGTTCATTTGCTTGGCTAGAAGGCGACCATGACGCTGACTAGTGACGTTCTGGACTCGTTCTTGGATGTGTTTCCCGCCACCTTTCGCTGGCCCGTGGCCCTCAAGAACCTGTACGGTTGTGCCTGCGACGATAGCATGCAACGTCGCATCTTTCTGGTCTAGGACACTGCGTGGCAACCGACTCCAGACGATCCCAAAGGGCCTTCCGGACGGTCTCGTGTCCTTGTACAAAGTACCGATCGATGCTGTTGAGATCTGAAGCCACCGCATAGAGCGATTCAAAACAACACGCTCAACGACTTCAACTACCTCCCGCCCAATCTCACATTTCTGTGTGCTAAGTTGTCATATTTGACGTGGACTCATACTAAATTGTGTAGGAACATTCGTCACAACCAGTACGAAAAGGTCGTCGACATGGACTGGACCAACTTGAACTACCTGTACGACCTTCTTGACTGTTTCTGTAGCACTTGAGAGCTAAAAGCGTTGCGTAGCCAACTGAGCTACAACCCGATCAAGACGATTGCCAACATTCGACTCTCTGACAAGATTCGTTTTTTGTACAATATTGTATTTGCCTCCGTCGACTCTTATACAAGGTGGCTAGCGGCTGCATGGACTGCAACGTGACCAACTTTACCATCAACCAAGCCACGTTTGATGCACTCAACGTCCTTCCTGCCTGCGACGACGACGAAAGCACGCTCAAGGCGACTTGCTACCGCTTCAACAAAAACACGGCTGTCGACATGGCAGCGTGCACTGCGAGTAGCGGCAAGCCGTTGCAACTCTGGCCCAGCGACACCACTGTCAAGGTCAATGTCTGCGTCACGCCCAGTACGTCGACATCTCCAGATTTCCAGCTCTGAACTCGCTGTCACTAGACACCCTCGCGCCGGCGCCCGTACCCGAAGCTACCAACCGTACGCTACCTCGCATGCTCTTTCAAACGCTCACGCCATTTCGTAGACATGGGGTTGATTGTGGGCCTCGCGGTCGGCGGTGTCGTGCTCGTTGCACTCATCGCATTCTTCATCGTGCGAAAAAACAAAAAGGCAGTGTACGATGGGACCGGCTACTACCAAAACGAGTTTACGAACGGCACGCTCAATGGCACGCAAGGGTCAGCCGGCGACTACAGCGATATGGGCCTCAACGTCGAAGATCTGCGTATCCACAAGCTCGACATTGCCGACTTGAAGGTCACGGCCAAGAAGCCATTGGCCTCCGGCGCGTTTGGCGAAGTGTGGCTCGCAACCTACTGCGACGAGAAGGTCGCCGTCAAGCGCATCAAGGACCGCCGCATCGAGAGCGTCAAGAAGTTTATCGACGAAATCAAGCTCATGGCCATGTAGGACATCGCAAAACCTGCGGGATGATGACAATATGTGTCCACATATTCTAGGATGGAAAGCGAGTTTGTCGTCAAGTTTGTCGGTGTGAGCTGGCGCCGCCCGATCGAAATGGAGGTCGTCGTCGAGTACATGGACCTCGGCGATCTGCGCAACTACCTTATGAGCCGGCCGCCCACGACGTACAGCTGGCAGGAAAAGTTCACTTCCATCATGAGCATCGTCCGGGGTCTTGTGTATCTGCACACGTTTGAGCCGCCGATCATCCACCGCGACCTCAAGTCCCGCAACGTCCTCCTCGACTCGGCAAAGGTTTTCTCTTCTTTTTAGATTGAAACACCTTAATATTTTCGAAACTAGGGCACCAAGTTGACCGACTTTGGCGCGTCCCGCCAAGAAGCGGACGCGGGCATGACCAACGGCATTGGCACGTACCAGTGGATGGCGCCCGAGATCATCATGGGCACCGAGTACACGATCGCCGCCGATGTTTACTCGTTTGGTACGTATTTTTCGATTTAGGGATAGGGTTATGAGACATTTTCCTAGGTGTCATTTTGTCGGAATTCTCGACCCACGCTGTGCCGTACGGCGACGTCAAGAACGCCATAACAGGCCGTGCGTACACGCAGCAAGCCATCATGTCCAAGGTCACGGCCGGCGAATTGCGCCCGACCTTTGAGCAGTACGAGACGCCGGTGTGGGTCCGGGACCTCGGCATGCAGTGCATGGCGCTCGACCCGGACGACCGCCCGACGTCTTTGGCGCTCACTGCAATTCTTCAACGCGTCAAGATGCAGTTTTATGCGTGAGCCAGCATCTGTAAAGTGTTGTGCAATGTTGAAAATCGTTTTCCTCAATTCCACTGAATGTTGCTTCTTCCTTTCCTCTCGATCTTTTGAGGTACATTTATGGACAATACCTACTCATGATGCAATACTCCACTATTTTCAAGCGGATTAGTCGTCCACAAGACTATCGACAAACTGCCGCACCAACACCGTGAGCTCCAAAGTGGTCGGTCGCAGACATGGGTCCCACGCCAAGCAGCGCGCACCGACCTCGTGGACCCAAGGCGGCGACATCGCGTCAAAGTCGGGTCGCAGATCGCCGCTCGCGACCTTGGTCAAAAGACTCTGCGCACTCTGCGACGAGAAACAGCGCTGGGTGTACGGCACCTCGTGCGTACTCATCTCCGATACAAGCACCCCTACGCCCATGCCTCTCTGATGAGCCACCGCGTCTAACACACGAATCGTAGAAGCGCACCAAACGAGTAAATGTCGGCCGCCTCACTGTACGACGAGCCGTTGATAACCTCGGGGGCCATCCATTGGAACGTGCCAATGCCGTTGGTCAGCGCGCGCGAGTCGCAGAGCTCGCGCGAGACGCCAAAGTCGGTGAGCTTGGCGCCGCCAGACGCGTCCAGCAAAACGTTGCGGGACTTGAGGTCGCGGTGGATGACGACGGGGGTGAACGTGTGTAGAAACACGAGGTCGTACACAATGCTCTGCAAGAGCAGCGCCTTCTCGGCCCACGGGATCGCGTGCCGACCGGAATTCGCGAGGTAGCTCCGGAGGTCGCCCGCTTGCATGTGCTCGAGCACCGCTTCAATGTCGAGGAGCCGACGCCACGTCACGCCGAGAAGCGTCACAATGTACGGGCTCTGGAGTCTATCGTAATGGCATGTCGATGGTTTCGAGAGGATGGAAATGTACTTGGCGAGCAGGAGGATTTCTTGGATGAAGGCGTGGATGGCTTCGGGTCGGCGGTCTTTGTTGCGCTTGATGACCACGGTGGCGTTGGTGGCGAGGTGCGTGGCGCGCCAGACGTCGCCAAACGCGCCGGACGCGATCGGCTTGGCATCGGACACGACGAGGCTGGACGCGTCCAGCTGCAGCATCTGGAGCGTCTCGAGCTCGTGGGACGTCAGCGACGAGATGAGGTAGTCGGCGGCGGCGGCGCGGTCCGTCTTGGCGACGCGCTGGCCTCGGCGATAGAGACAACCAAACAAGATGCCAGCGACGAGAATGCCAAGCGCAATGAGCAGAAAATGGTAGAGCTCTAGAGATCTCTTGTCCGTGGAGGAAGGAGAGGGCGTCACGAACCTGTATAGTCGACCCATTTGTAGTTGGAGTTGCGGCTCACACACACGACGTAGTCGGGTGAATTGTCCCAGAGCCGAGCTTGCGTGCTGCCGTCTTTTGTGCAGTCGGATGCAAACGGTGGCACTAGAAACGTAGCATTCGAGGACGAGCTGCTGGTCGGAGAGAGGTTGCGCAGCGCTCGCAGCGAGTCGTCGCCGTCCAGAGAAAAGAAGTCGAGGGAGCAGTTGTAGCATGCGCTACGTGGCTCATATGAGCTTGCCTTGAAGATGCAAGTGTAGGTGTCGCACAAGTGCCGGAGTCGGGACGAGACGCGGAAACTACGGAGTGTGCGAACGTTGTCGAGTTCTCTACAAGGCCAATTATTGACAGCACCAGAGACGGTATCGTACAGCCTCTCGATCTGCGCCAATCGCAAGTAATTGAAATCGTTGAATCCGGGGCCGTGGTCCAAGATGGTGCTATGAGTAAACGTATAGTTGACCTCTCACCGTCATCGCTAGTACAGGTTGACAAGCGTCGACGGGAAATCTTGCAGGTCGTAGTACGGAAAGCCAGGACTTCGTAGCTCCCTAAATGCATCCACAATATGAGTATGCATTCCAAGCTCGCGTGGCCGACAGGTGCTGAAGGCGCCGGGCACGTTTGAAAAGCGGGTAGCTGGGGCTGAAGCGACAAGAGGTGACCATTCTAGGTGTCGTTGTCAGCAGATATTGCAATCATTGCGCCGTAGGACAAACAAGTGTGTAAGCTCCCGCGGGATGTCGAAATCTCTCCAGTGACCATAGTTGGCGCCGACAAGCGACCTAGCCACAAGACATGTAGAGCATGAGCGATCGCGGAATGCAATTGCTGCAGGTACAGGGCCGCGAGCTGCACGGGAAACTGGTGGTAAATGTGGCTCTTCGTCAGGTTGACGAGCTCTCTATCACAAACGCTACGCATGAACTTCCATTCTCAACCTCCAAGAATACTATCCGACAGGGTAGCATGCGGGTACAGGAAGACGTCGCCAAGGACATCGTTCGCATCGAGCTGGACGCGCGTCGACGCACTTGGCACGCGGCGAACGACCGAGCAGTTGCTGTTGACAAAGCACATGGCGCTGCCTCCGCACGAGCCGTCAGCTACGAGCGCAGTCTCGTGCAGCGCCAGGTCGCTGTACTTGCAGCTTGCCATTGGTGTGTTGGACAGTCCTGTAAATAGCTCCTGTCTAACTGGGGTAATTTCCATACTATCGAATGCGTCTCAATATGGCATATATTATTTTATACGTCTCAAAGTCGGCAAGGTATACCATAGTACGGCTAGAACTGTGTGACTTGAATATCTAAAACATATTCTGTTAAAAGCCACAGAGGTCGGAAGAGATGGTCATGAGAACACATTGGAGCGATGGACCAATCAACAGCGGTGCCGTTTCTGATTGGCGCGCGCCATGGGACACGCCAAATTGCCATGGCCTTGTGCAAGTACGCCGACCTTGGTGCCGACGCCGTCGTCCTCACGGCTGACGGCTCATGCGTCGATGGCGCCGTCATGTGCCTCGTCGACAGCAGCTGCGCGGTGCGTCAGCACGTGGCAGCCAACACGACACGCTTTGATCTACGGTCGGGCTGGCGCCTCGGAGACCTCTCACGCTACCCCCACCCGCACCTGTGCGCCATTTCTCGGTACTCGCTGGACGCTCATGGCTACGTAGGGAGCTCGTGGACTTGGATATTGATGTGTCGCTTCACCGGTACCAGCAGCTGCCATCGGGGCTTGACGAATTGTACGCAACGATTTGCCTCGTGCCCCGTGTATTGGCTACTTTCGCGATAGGTCGTTTACGAGCAGCATCCTGGCGTCCGAGACAACGACGACTGCAATGGATGGCCTCGAGCTGCCCCGAGGACTCCGGCGCTTGTGGGTTTGGCCTCGGTGGGCCTCGGTGGTCTTGCTTGACGTCGCCCTAGGTCCTTTGAGGGCTGTTATCTGGGCGACAGCGTGAGCTTGTATCGCTTCAGTCGCCTCGAAGAATTGTACGCTTGACGTTCATCCTTCACGGGGTGATTGAGCGAGTAGATCCTTTCGCAACTCGACGCTGACCCAGTGGTCTCAGGATGTATCCTCCACGCTACGCCGCTTGTGGGGTTGACCGTCTCGTCGTCCGACTCATGTCCCCATCATCTAGGACGTTCTTGGACAACACTTATCACAGGATCGATAATTCTCACATCGATGATCTTGGCAAACTGTCGGCGCTTGAGACGGTGTACGTGCATCGATGCTCAACTTTCTCTGTGACTTTGGGCTCACGCAATCTGCTACTAGCGATCTCAGCGGGGTCTCTGAGCTCTTCAATTTCAACGCGACGCCTCACACCCTGCGCTACTTGTACAACCAGCGTTTGCCTTTAAAACGAATTGCTTATCTCATGGTGCTGTAGCTCGTGCAAGGACTGCGATCTCACAGTCTTTTCAATGCAACCATCGGCTCTGACCGCCTTGAGCTTGTTGGCACCAGCATCCAATGACAGCGCTGGGTACCGCGTCCGTCGTCTGCACCAAGATGCCGACTACTGCCGCGTCTATCACGGTACCATTCGCTCGCTCTGGCCGCCCTCCAACTACACCATTTGCGTTCTATCCCTCAACAAGGACCACCTGTGTGCGTCCTCTCGATTCTATCAAAGTTTCAACTCGATTCTTTATAGACATGCCATACATCGCGGACAACAACAACCGAGTCTACACGTACCTTGCGATCGGCGCCGTAGCCCTCTTAATCATTGCCGTTGGGATATACTACCACGGGAAGCGCGTTGCCAAGACGGACCGCGCCGCCGCCGACGACTACCTCATCTCGTCGCTGACGTCCCACGAGCTCGAGACGCTCCAGATGCTGCAGCTGGACGCGTCCAGCCTCGTCGTGTCCGATGCCAAGCCGATCGCGTCCGGCGCGTTTGGCGACGTCTGGCGCGCCACGCACCTCGCCACCAACGCCACCGTGGTCATCAAGCGCAACAAAGACCGCCGACCCGAAGCCATCCACGCCTTCATCCAAGAAATCCTCCTGCTCGCCAAGTACATTTCCATCCTCTCGAAACCATCGACATGCCATTACGATAGACTCCAGAGCCCGTACATTGTGACGCTTCTCGGCGTGACGTGGCGTCGGCTCCTCGACATTGAAGCGGTGCTCGAGCACATGCAAGCGGGCGACCTCCGGAGCTACCTCGCGAATTCCGGT
>NW_012156560.1:8992-13794 GCF_000151545.1 Saprolegnia parasitica CBS 223.65
CTGGCGGCGCCAAGTTGACCGACTTTGGCGTCTCGCGCGAGCTCTGCGACTCGCGCACGCTGACCAACGGCATTGGCACGTTCCAGTGGATGGCGCCCGAGGTCATCAACGGCTCGTCGTACACTGAGGCGGCCGACATTTACTCGTTTGGTACTACGTTTCTACTCGTTCGAGATGCGGTTGCTCAGAAGAGAGGCATGGACGTAGGGGTGATTGTATCGGAGATGAGTACGCACGAGGTGCCGTACACCCAACGCTGTTTCTCGTCGCAGAGTGCGCAGAGTCTTTTGACCAAGGTCGCGAGCGGCGACCTGCGACCCGACTTTGACGCGACGTCGCCGCGTTGGGTCCATAAGGTTGGTGCGCGCTGCTTGGCGTGGGACCCGCGTCTGCGACCGACCACTTTGGAGCTCACGGTGTTGGTGCGGCAGTTTGTCGATTGTCTTGTGGATGACGATTATATGTCCTAAATGCGATCTATAAGTCTTAAAGATGATCTGTACTAGATTATCGCCATGAGTCAACAGCTATCTACCGTGCCAGGACCTACAGATGCAAAGGCGCAAGTCTAAAGTTGAGGCTACGGACGGCTTGAAAGCCACAACGTGGACGCATGCAACGTGAAAATAGCGTTCGATTTTGAATAAGTTGACTTGGGTGGATCTAATAAAACTTGGCTTTGACGCGCTGGAGGACGGCCGTGAGGTGGAGCGACGTCGGCCGGCCGCGCGGGTCCGTCGCCATGCACTGCTCGCCGAGCTCGACCACCCACGACGGCGTTTCGTCAAGAAGAAAGCTCGGGCGCAGCTCACCGGTGGTCACGCGCGACATGATGCTTTCCTGCGGGAACGCGTAACCCGTGTTGGGGTTGACCAAGCCGCTGTAGGGCACGGCGTGGGTCGAGAATTCCGACAAAAGGACGCCTACGAAAATGTCTCATAACCCTATCCCTAAATAGGAAATGGGTACCAAACGAGTAAACATCGGCAGCGATCGTATACTCGGTGCCGAGAATGACCTCGGGCGCCATCCACTGGTACGTGCCAATGCCGTTGGTCATCATCTCATCGGCTGCCTCGCGGGACGCGCCAAAGTCGGTTAATTTGGTGCCCTAATGGCCGAATATTGATGTTTCAAGCCAAAAACTCGAAATCGTGCATACCTTTTTCGAGTCGAGGAGGACGTTGCGGGACTTGAGGTCGCGGTGGATGATCGGCTGCGTAAACGTGTGGAGGTAGACAAGCCCTCGCGCGATGCTCATGATGGACGTAAACTTGTCCTGCCACGAAAACGCATCGCGCCGACAAGATGCCAGAATGCTGCGGAGGTCGCCACGGTCCATGAACTCGACAATGCACTCGATCTCGATCGGGCGGCGCCAGCTGACGCCGACAAACTTGACGATGAACGGCGAGTCCATCCTATTTCATCCATCAGTCTACTCCGTGCGTCTCTCGACGCGTACTGGATCATGAGCTTGATCTCTTCG
The DNA here is from genome assembly GCF_000151545.1 of Saprolegnia parasitica CBS 223.65. Classification (NCBI taxonomy): domain Eukaryota; phylum Oomycota; class Saprolegniomycetes; order Saprolegniales; family Saprolegniaceae; genus Saprolegnia; species Saprolegnia parasitica. The sequence continues at coordinate 10,482 of NW_012156560.1, forward strand.
ATGAACTTTTGCACCGACTCGACGTGCGTGTCCTTGAGTCGCTTGATCGCGACCTTGTCGTTGCCGTACTGACCGAGCCAGACCTCGCCAAAGGCGCCAGCCGCCAGCGGCTTGGTGGCTGTGACCTTGAGGTCCGCGAGGTCGAGCTTGTGCATGCGCAGCTCTTCGATATTAATAAGGCCGTTCTCGGCCAGCTCGAGCGACGACTCGAGGGTTTGGAAGCCCGTGCCGTTTGCCCGGCGGAGGCGGCCGCCCGTGACCTCGCTTTGGAACGCGAGGAGGTCGGCCGCCGCCGTCTTCTTGCGGCGAATGAGCACTGCGATGAGCAATATCGCAATGATGGCAACGCCGCCAATCGCACACCCGATGATGAGCCCCGTGTCTAGTTTTTCATAAGACAACTTGTCCACAATGCAACCGTGTTTACCATTCTTGGACACGATGATGGGCGTCGGCGGTGGCAGTGCGTCTACGCGCATGGTCAGCGAATCATAACATGTCGCAAAATCCAAGTGTCGTACCTGGCACCACACAGACGTGAAAGGTGTGCGGCGATTTGCCGGCCCAGAGCGGTCGCACCGAGCCTTTCAGCGCGGCGCAGGCAGCTGCGTTCACGGCGAAGCCCGTGTCGAAGCGAAAGCCCGTGGACTCGACCGTGCTGGGCTCGGTCTCGTTGGCGTTGGGCAGCGCATTGAGCGCTTCGTACGTCTCGTTGTTGATGGTGAATTCTTGAATCGTACACCCCAAGCACGAGCTACAGCACGCAGCGATGAGCGTGCAATGTAGTACGCTAGGTCGCACAAGAATGCGATCGTTTTCGAGAGCCGGATGTTGACGATCGATGTAATCGGATTCGAACTCAGTTGCCTGCGCATATCCATATTCGGTCAGCCTTTTGCGACAGCAGGACATAGTGTTGTGTACAGGTATTGCATCGTGGTCCAGTCTTGGTCGGCGACGCGCGTGTACAAGTTGTCCCGCACGTTCCTACGTCGATATTTAGCGCCCCGCAAATATAAACTCAAAACTATCAAAAATCATCAAAATCATCCAAAGACGTACAAAAAAGTGAGGTTGGCCGGCAGGTAGTTGAAGTCGGAGAGCGTATTGTTCTGGATGGCCCTATGTACGATTAGGTGAGCCGATGCATCGCAATCCATAATGATCGTGTACAGGTTGATGGTCGTGGGCGGCAGGCCCTTGGGAATCGTCTGCAAGTTGTTTTTGCGCAAGGTACTTTACACAGCATGTCAATCCTGCTCCAGGAGGAGGCAATAGGCGTACATGGTCCGGAGGTGGTCGGGCCACTGAAACGTAGCGGGAAAAATCTCCAAGTTGGAGTCGAGGACGCCCAGCGACACAAGCGTCGACGGGAATTGCGTCTTGAGCTGCGTAAAGTCGATGCGCGAGATGTTCTGGATTTGCCTGCGATAAGAACTTAGCCCATGCGACGAGTCTCAAGAGAGCGTACAGCGCCTTGAGCGATGCGGGAAACTTCATGTCCTTCATGACCAGCGACGTCTTGTTGCCAATCTTCCTATACCATCGTGCCACATCGTGAGTCGCCGCATCCTGGCAAACGGCGGATACATATTGACGATGGTCGACGATGAGAGGTCGCCGACCGCGTTGAAGAAGGGCAGCGTCTTGGTCTCTTGGTCGAGTGTGATGTTGTTGACGACGGCGCAGTCGGTCGAGTTGATGATGCACGATCGGCCGACGATCGGGCACGCGGCGTCGGCCGTGTACACGAGCAGGTCGGGCGGGTACGAGCTGTAGAGGCAGGCGACCGCCGCCTTCGCCACCGGTGCCATGAGCAGCACCAGCATGAGCCGCAGCAGTCGGACGGCCATGATGCTCCAAGTGCGCAAGTGGGCTGCGGCTGGCACGAGAAAGGCAGTGCATCGAACCCCACGTGGCGCGTTCGTTGCGCTGTCCCACTCTCCTTCAAACCATGTGATTGGTCGCATGTCGCATACTTGTTTTATTTTAATCATTTGGGTTTTGTATGGGATGTTGTATTTTTAGTGCTTTTGGCGAATAAGAGGTTCTTTACTTGCAGTGCTGAGACGATTGTATTGCAAGAGTTTGCAGTTCATGATAGCATCACTCTCGTTTTGAAACGCTACACGATATGTAACGAGGGAGTAGGCCTCTATTTGCGACCGTCCAGCACCACATGAACGGCTGTGAGCAACCGCTCTTGGTGCAGAACAACGAACGCGCGAGTCGATAAGCTTGTGTGCAACTAGAGACGAGAAAGGTTGGATCTCCATGCATCTACCGGTACTATAGTACAGTGAAATATGAGACTCGAGTACGTACTGGAACCTGAAGCGATGGGAGTGGGAGGTTGACGTCGAACGATTCGAAGCCAGAGCTTTCGGTGCAGAGAGCGCTCGTCAAACGAACCAATCTCTTCAAGAAGCCATCTTGCTCCTACTACAGTACGTGCTTGGTGCGAGCATGACGAGCCGCGCGGCGTTGCAGCCGCCACGTTACAGCGCCCAAGATGAGAATGAGAACTGGAATTGGCGCCAACCCGCCGGCTGCTCCCTCTACTATCTCTCGATGTACAACCTGTGCACCAGCGCTCGCTCACGTTGTAGAGATTAGGATGATGGACCATAATCCGAATACGTGCATCCCAGCAACGATGGCGGCGCGCTCATTGGCGCCAAAAAAGGTGAGGGGTCGCAGCGCTCAAGACAGTGTTTTTTACAGTGTTTGGCATCCTGCCAGTGGATTGACTCTTGTTTATCCTACAGCCCTGCGCGTTCCGTGGGTGTCGACCACGTCATTCGCTACATGTACAATATGTACATCATCATGAAAAAGACGATATCACTATAATACGTCGACGGCCGGTCCTCGGGGCATTCCCTCGTTGCACAGCGTGGAGGCCCAAGATTGCACTTGGTCGAACCGTCGCGATCTTGTACGGATAACGCGTTTCGTATCCGACGGCGACGGCCGCGCTCGCACGATGGACGAGGTCGGCCTCGATGCATGACGCTCATGTGACAAGCGGCTTGTGTAGATGGACAAGACGGAGCTGGACGACCAGGTACGCTTGATGACGTAAGCGACCACGCGGCCATGGGCGGCGTAGAGCATGGACGAGATGTACGAGCTGCCCGACGACCTTGACGACCTTGACGCGAGGTACGTGGCGTCGTTTGCGCACAGCGTTCTTGACGGCGCCAGCTAGCGTCGATACGCTGGCATCACCGACCAAGCGCGCGTGTACGTACCAGTCGCCTATGCTACGAGTCGACCCATCCATCTCTCTGTGCAGTGCACGACAGCGACG
>NW_012156560.1:13938-28975 GCF_000151545.1 Saprolegnia parasitica CBS 223.65
TCAACCACACGGACGACGACGACGCGTCATCCTCGGTCCGAGGAAGAAGACGAGTACCGAGCAAGACAAGGCCAGCACCAAGGGCACGGTCGACGCTGCGCAGCCAAGAGCGGCAGCAAAAGCAACCGCCGAGCGTTCAAACGACGCCTTTCTGTCGCGGTGACGCCCCGTAAGTGACACGCCGCCGTCATCCACGGCACCGATGCCCGTTGACGCGAGTTGTCGGACGGTGCTCGACGCGCCGCTGCCCAAGATTGAGAGCCCGTCCAAAGAGATGACGCGGGCGTTCTATGACGACTTGGAGAGGGAGGATGCGACCAGCGCAGCTCAGGAAGACGACGATCGGACGACTTATGACAATGACAATGACGACGACAATGACGACGACGATGACGATGACGATACGCTCGCGTTGCCCCCTGAGATTCAATCCCTGCTCGAGGTACGATCTATCAGATGAAGGACGGTCTTGGAGACTCTCTTGGGTCCACGTAGTTGGTCGACGTCTTTCGACCGGATGTGATCGACTTGCCTCTGTACCTCGAGCCCTTTGTGCCTGCGTACTTGCCGAGCATTGGGTTTCCCTTCGACACGACGAGTCTGCTTCGACCGGACGTACTCCTTCTCGACCCATCGCCGATCGAGCTCGGTGTGCATCTTCTCGCCGAGCCCAGTGCGACGCAGTCCAACCCCGCTGGTAGTGTCTCGTGTGCCATCGCGATCGAAAGACGTAAGGGATGCACGTAGAGCTCCAGCTCCTGCTGCAAGCCGACGCCAAGACCTCATTGGGCGACTCCCGCCGCGCGATCGAGATGCCGGTGCATGCGATCGAGGACGCCCATTTGGTACCCGAGCGCATTTCGGCATGGATCGCAAGCGTCGCCGTCGTGCACACGTCGCAGCCACCGCCGCACGTCGTCTACACCAAGCCGATGCCATCAATCGACACGCTGCTTGAGCTCTGGCCGCCCCAAGTCGAGCCCTATTTGACCAACTTTTCCACGGCCGAGCTGCACGTGTCGCTCGAAGACCGGATCCGCGTCATCTGCGGGCTCCTCGACATTCCAGTCTACCCGGGCCAGCTCAAGCAGAGCTTGCATGTCCTCTTCGTGCTCTACCAAGAGTGCATGGCGATCGCAGCCCACGTCGTAGCGTGCTAGTGCTCCACCCCTTATTTAAGACACCCGTCGTTCTTTGATATAGAGTTGTCCTAGCTCGAAGCAAACGTGCCGGGCCATCCGAGGTCCGGGTTGTCGGGGTTTCTCGTCCGGTCCTACGTTTACAAGACAATATTGTGTACTTGGTACAGCCGGACAGGTACCAATCGGTTGCAGTTGGCCAAGTCGGACGAAAAGTACTCCGTGTCTTCGGCCGGGCAGGCGAAGTTGAGCACATATGGGCACTTTCGGATCACGTCTTCGCAGATCGAGAGGCAGGTCTAGCCGAGCATGGGCCCTTTCACGAGGCGAGAGGCTTCTAATACCCGCGTCCGGAATGGGTCGCAGCCATTGGCGACGCTTGGGCAAATGGCTGTCGCCGACTGGCCGCTGCCGCCGCAGCGCTGGAACTGCACGGCGCAGACCCAGTACTTGTACGCATCCCGGCAGTCGTCGCAGTTGTACAGACTGTACTTGGTGCTGCAGCCAAAGCGGTCGAGGATCTACCGACCGAGTACATAAACGTGCCATCGCGCGCTTGTATATCAAACCTTTTCGACGCTCGCATAGTAGGTGGCAGCATCAGCGTCGGCGGCGGCGCCTGTTAAGTCGTCGGCGCCAGTGACGGCCACGTAGTCGACCTGAGTGGGATGGATCGCAGCTGCCGATGCACCAACAGACCGCGTACCATGGAGCAGAAGGAGAGCGACTTGGCCAGAATGAGGTTGCAGACCTCGTCGGCGGCGGCGAGGCTCGTGGAAGCGATGACGGCCAGCGACAGGAGCTCGGCGATGCGCATCTTGCTCGAGTTTGCCTCTGCGTAACCGAGACCGTTGTATGTATTTCATAGCGGACAATCCAGCGTGGAGCCGCATTTCGGTTTATATAAACGGCTTGTGCATTCGAGCGATCAATTCGGGCAACGGTGACAATGACACTATGCACATCACACTGCAGTGCGTCCATAAGTTGGTTGATGTACTCAATAAAGTACTTTGTCCTAGGATGAAGCACGCCAGTTGAACGAATCGGTGCGTCGTCCGTGTGGCGACACCCCCGAAACCAGCCCCCGAACCTCCGAGCAGACGCTAAAGACACTACTGTACACAACCAAGAGAAATCGAGAGGACGAGCAAAGGACGATGCCGTGTCATAGATAAAAGTCTGCGCTCTGGAGGTCACGCCACATGTGGTGAGTTACGAGATGGCAGGCGTCTGCAACACGCTGATGAGCGCCATGGCAGTCACAGCATCCCGCGGCAGCTCGCGCTGGACGTAATGCAGAATGTTATAGAGCGCAGCTTGCTGCTTGGGCTCCCGCACTTGGCTTTTCAGCTCCACGTACTGCTCCAAGGCACTAATGAGCTGGAAGCCAGCACGCAGCAGCTGTAAATGCAGGGCCGCGTCGGCTTCGTCTACGCAGACACCACTTGAAATCTCCATAATCGAGACGAGGCAAGAACTACCGTGTAGGCGACCAATGGCCGTCTCCATGAGCCGAACGATGGGCTGGACGATCGACGCTTCGTCGGGCTGGTGGCTCAGGATGCATGTTGCCCCCGGGAGCCCGTACGTCATGATGATAAAGTCGACAAACTGAAGGAGAGCCAACTGCACGGTCACATGCAGCGCACCGAGCTTGACTGGGCTCTTGAGCAATAGCAGCGGCAGCCATTGTTTCTGGCGGCGCCAGATCTGAAAGAGGTTTTCCGTCTGGAGCAGCTGCATGAGCAGACTCAGCGCGCGGACTTGGACGTGGCTCGTCGATTTGGGGCTCCCGACAATGTCCTGCAGCACGGGCAGCAAGGTCTCGGCCCCTTGCCGCGAGATTTGGATCCAGAGTGCTACGACCGCTAAGCACGAAAGCAGCATCAACCTCTCGCCTGCGACGAGACAACGACGTACCAAGGCCATGTTCCAGCACAGCGGGCTGATGGACGTGGTGCTTGAGAACACGCGTGAGCGCGTGCATGCACTTGGTTCGGACCGTCGCCATGTCCAAGTCGGTGCGAGCGGTCTCGGGTGCTGTCGGTGCCAGCGGCTTGCCACGCAGCATGATGCGAGAGATGCTGCTTTGGGTCGATAATCCTGATGGTGGGTCGCGTAGCGCTGCCCGAACGCGCGTGCTGGCATGCAGAAGACCAAAGAGGACTTGCAAGGCGCTTGTGAGCACCGAATGCTCCTAGTCATGCACGCAATGATGGCCATGCGATCGCGAGAACGTAGATCCACGTACAATATCCGCGAGCAAGTAGTCGGTCAAGAGCGGAATCAAGTGGACGCTCGTGCTTTCACCCGCCAGCAGCTGGGACAGCGTCGTGTAGAGCTGCTGGGCGAGCGCGAGAGGCGCTAGCTTGACGACGGTCGGCGACGGCGGCGGCGGGAACCACTGGGAGAAGGGCTGCATGAGCTGGCTAAACTCCGAGTCCCGAGGCGCGTCGGGATGCGGCAGTGTCTCTGCCTCGGGCCCATCGAGGTCCGACGACGAGACGTGGTTGAGCAGCGTCAGGAGCGCGGCGCCTTGAAGCAGATTGTGGACGAGCTCCGCATTCTCCTGGCTGAGACTCGTGGTGGGTATTGCCTCGGTCTGGATCGCAATCGTGGCCGTGGATCGAGGGGCAACCACCGGCGACTGCGGCCGGGGCGGCGGAGTTCGCAGCTGCTGCGACGGGTAGAACGGTCGCTGCGAAGCAACCTGGGACGATGGCACTGCTTGGGAGCTGCTCATCTCGTGGAGCTGGCGCTTCTTGGTCTCGAGGAGCTTCTTCTCGGCGGCCAGTCGCTTTTGCTCGACAAGCATTGACGTCTGGGCCTAGACGAGTGCATGAGGATCGTGATGAGGACTTCAATGCGTACGCTCTCGAGCTCCTTGCGAAGACGCGTGTGGGCGCGCTCCGAGGTCGCAATCTGCTCGCGCAGGAACGCGACCTGGGACGTGAGGCTGGCGACCTTTTGCGCAGTCGCGAGCTCGTTCTGCTGGCAGCGGTAGTTGGCTTCGGCCTCGATCACTGCGACGTTCGACTTGGCGTCAAAGAGCTCCTCGTTGTACGCGTCGAGCTTGATATTGAGGAGCCCGACCATCTCCTCGGCCTGGCCCTTCTCCTGCGTAAGGCGCGCAATCGCCTCCCGCATCTAGCACATTCCTATGATGACGAGGAAGAGCATGGTAGGCGTCGTCTACCCGCGCCATCTCGCCATGGACGTCGTGTGGGAACGCCTGGACCGCTGGCGGCGGCGCTTGGCGGTACATGTGCTCGGCCAAAAATTGCAGGATGGAACCGCTGGGTGTTAAGAGTTTAGCATATACTCTTGGTAAATGTGCTGTCTAGATTCACGCACTTTTGTCGAACCCCGCCAAGTTGCTCCGCGATCGTATAGTACCTCGGAGCAAGGGGACATACTTCCCGCAGCCAGCATAAGCAGAGTTTGTTCGTCTTTTGGGCTTATGACTGTATTGATGGAGACACTGAGCTAAATCATCGGGTGCCACGAGCGCGTTGCGATCGGCTCGAAGCTGGCAAAGGGCGCTTGCTCGTCGGCCGGGACGTTGTTCGTAATGCAGTACGTCTGGTAGTCGCACCACAAGGCCGCTGCGTCTTCATCGGTGGCACGGGTGACCAGCGCTTGCTCGAGAAGGTACCGGCGCGGTGGCACATAGCAGTTGAAGCTGCTGGTGTCGTGCTCGCAGAACGTCGAAGACTTGCCTTGACGCAAGCAGTTGGCGCAGAAATGATAGGCAAAGGCGGGGCACTTGGCGCACTCGAACCAAAGACCTTGCATCGACTGGCTGCAGCCGTAGCAGATTTCGTCCTGCCACACTTCGGTCTCGAGCTCGTTCTTGGCGAAGAAGGCGACGACCTTGGCCCACGCCTCGTCGCTTGTGGGGTTGTGGGCCGCAAAGGTTGGGTCGAGGAGGAACCGGTAGAACGCTGCGGCACCTTGGCTCGTGTCGGCGTCGCCCGGCGGCAAATGTTCCAGACACCACGCCAAGGTGTCGAGCATGTACTGCTTCCCGAGGACGTAGTCGCCCTTGGACCAGTAGAGCATCGCGAGCAGAAAGAGCAAGGTGATGTAAAGGGATGGCGCTGGTGGGCTCTTCTGAAATCGGTGCCAGAGCGGAAGCCAGAGCGCCTCGGCCGCTGCGTAGTCGCCAAGGAACCGGTGCACGGAGCCAAGGTTGATCGATGCAGCGGTAGTGTTGAAGTGCAATGGACCGTAAATGCGCTCCTGCACATCGCTCGTCTCTTGAAAGAGAGCCTTGGCCTCGACGAGCTGGCCGCGGTTGAAGCAGATCATTGCGAGGTAGTCGCGCGTGTACACCGTGCTTGGGTGGTCCGTCCCGAGCAGCGAGAGTTGCGCGTCCAAGCACTTGAGGAACCACGTGATCGCTTGGTCATAGTCGCAGAGATTATAGCTGGACGAGCCGAGGATCGACATGGTTGCAATCGTTGACGTGTGGACAGCTCCGAGGTCCGTCAGCGCCATGGCGTACGTCTTCATACAGAGTGCACGAGCCTCCACAACGTATTTGGCTTCCTGCAGCGTGCAGGCGTAGCCGTTGCGAGCGTAGCAGACGGTCATGGGATCAAGGCCGTCGATGGCCAAGATGTCCTTGAAGATCGTGCGCCACGTGGGCTCTGGCTCGCCGACCTGAAAAGACGCGCAACCTAACCACGTCATGGCGTGTGCGTAGTGGACATCGCGCACGTCGTTCGATTCGAAGAGGCTGCGAGCCTGGCCCGCAGCGGATAAGACGGCAGGATAATCGACCTCGGTCGCGTGAATGTTGGCCAGACAGAGGTGCCGGTGGGCTGTATCAAGCGGCGAGAGGCCCGATGCGATCTGCGCCGTCAGGCTCCGCTTCATCCAGTCTGAGATGGTCGAAAAGATGAGTCGGTCGACGGCCGTGAACGATGTCTCGGCGCGAATGAGCTCAAAGATACCGTCGCGATCACTTGGAACGGTTGTCTCGGACGCCTCGCTCTTGATTGTCCCCAGCATATCGTCGAGCGCTGTTGGGCGAAGCATATCTTGGATGAGGAGCTCCAATTGACCGGGCGCCATGGCCATCTCGAACCGCGCCTGCATCGTGACGGCCACGTACACCTCAAAGACGCACCAGCTCCGCCGGAGGACGATCGGGTCGTTCCACGGGTGCATGATCATGACCACGTTGCCGATGGCTGCAAGCTGCGTCTTGAACGTCGACGACCAGTACTCGAACGGGTACGAGTGCGCGTGGTGCTGGTTGTTGTTGAAGACGCAAAACCACAGGACCGCTTCGTCAGCAAGGCCTTGGCCGGCGAAGAAGGTGTCGAGGCTGTCGACCGTCTCCAAGAAGAGATAGCTCCATGCGTGCGAGACATACCAATTCGCTTCAGACACGAAATGGCGCGTGGTCGCATCGTTGGCGAGGTGGTCGACGAGCGAGAGCTCGGTGGACTTGGTCATTGGCACGACGTGATCGAAGCAGACTTGGGACGTCGTGAGACCCTCAAGCTTCTTGCGACCGCCGCAGCCCTCGATGAGGTGGTGGAAGTAGCGCAGCGAGACGCCGAGCGGGCGGGACGATGTCATCGACATTTTGAACTTGTCGTGTCAAATGCAAAATGGAGCGCTTTGGCGCAATTGGATATAAAAAGTACTGGAAATGACTTGATTTCAGTATCCATGCCATCCTGCAAGGCCATTGGCCGACCGAAAACCCAGTCCTCAGCATGATCCAGCGACCACGGCGCAGCGTCGACGACCTGGACGACGACACCGACGACGACGTGCGTGATGACGCGGCGCTGCTCGACATCGTCGACGGCTACACACGCGCCAAGCCGCAGGTGCACCCGCTCGACGTCGAGGCGACGCTCTGCGAGAAGGTCGCGCTATGTGTCGTCAGCATCCTCCTCATTGCGATCGCAGTCGCCTGCGTCCATGCGATTTGGACGACCAAGCTGTGCGTCCTCATCCGCGATAGCCACCGCGAAGTCAAGTACCGGCGGCCCAACGAATGCTTTGACCAAGCCGAGATCGACGGCATGCTGCGGGGACTGGCGCAGACCTTTACAACGACGCTGACGGCGCATGGCATCGAGTACTGGCTCGACAGCGGGACGCTCCTCGGCGCCATCCGCACGGGCGCACTCAACCCGAACGACATGGACCTCGACGTGGGCATGAGCGTTGCGGCGTTTGAGACGCTTGTCGCGACGCCACTGGCTTTTCCCGAGCGCTACCAGCTCGAGATCGTCAACAGCACGTTGTATCCGTCAAAAACGCGCGACGACGCGCTGCCCGGCCGGTTCATTGACAAGGCGTCGGGTCTCTACCTCGACATTTTTGTCTTCTTGCCGTCGCTCAGCGAGAATGGCACGGCGCTCCTCGGTCCCGTCGCATCAAGCTGCTGGCACGAGTGCGTGGCCTGCGAAGGCCGGCCCAAGCACTTTGCTGTACCGCAAGATTGGATCTACCCGCTCACGCCCTGCGACTTCGAGTCGGTCCGCGCCCGCTGCCCCGTCAACGTCGACGCGTACTTGACGCACTTGTATGGGCCATCGTACAGGACGCGGAGCTGGGACCTCCACAAGTATATTCCCTAAGCCTGTATTGGATCATTATGGACGCTTTGTCTTGGAAGATAGTACAAGTGTATTGATCGTAGGTAGAATCGTAATAGAGCACGTTGAGCTCTGCAAGCTAAAAATGGGCAATTAAATGGCTGCAAGCAGCAAAGAAATGACCTTTTGCTACATCGGGTTGTCGGCAGCACCCACTTAAAATAAAATCTGCCAAACCTTGGTCTTTGTATGACTACACGAGAATTTATTTTGAGATGTCTGAACACACGCAACCAATTTAAGTTGGTGCCAGGGCCAGCGCAATGTTCCGCAGCCGGAAGGGGGCCAAGAAGACCCAAGGCAAGCGCCAGGTTGACGCTGATGACGAGGCTGTGGCCGACCTGCTGCCAGTAGCTGAGGCGGCGCCTGATGCGATGGACGCCGGTGCAGACGACAGCGTCGAGGCCATCCGCTTGCGCCTCCAGAAGAAGCACAAGAAGCCGCTGGGCACGACCACGACCAAGAAGCGGGCCGTGGCCATCGATCTGGATGACGAAGATGCGCCCGAGTTTCGCGTTCGCAAAGGCAAGATTGCGCGTGTGGACGCGCCGGTCGAGACCGAGCGCGCATCGACCTCGGGCGCGGGCGAGTACTCGCGCGAGAAGCTCGCCGAGCTCCTGGCGCAGCAAAACTATGCATCGACGGCCGCGCCCACGACCCACGAAGCGCCGGCGATCGACGACGAAGCGCCGGTCGTCGTGGAGAGGCCGACCGAGCTGCCTGCGTCGCCACCGCCGGACGCGCCATTTGTGCCAGAGAGCTTTATTCCCATGACCGACCGGCGTCGCGCGCCGCCACCCGTGGAAGAAGCGTCGCTCTCGGAGCCCGACGACGTCGACATGGCCAACGACGACGACGACGGCACCGACGCGCGGTGGGAGAACGAGCAGCTGCGGCGCGCCGGGCTTCCGATCCCGGCAGCGTCGCCCGTCTTGCAGCAGCGCGACCTGAGCTTCCAGTCGTTCGGGTCGCTTCTTCTGTCGCTCGAGGCGACGCACGAGGCGCTCACGGAGCGCGTGGACCTCCGGGACCGCGACCGCATGCGTGCATCCGTCGACGCGGCCCAAGCATCCTCTGCGATCCGTGATCTCGAGAGCCAGCTCGAGAAGGACGCGCAGACATTCGACGTTGCGCAAGACATGTGGGAGTATCTCTCGACGCTCTGCTTTTGCTTGCGTGCAAAGCTCGATTCAATCTCATCGATCGAGGCCCTCGTGCCCCAGGACAAGCGCATGCTCGGCATGAGCGACGCGATCTGGGCCGACGTCGACGACGACTACAGCGACTTGCAGCATGTGTTGGAGCGCTTTGCGGCGTGGAAGACCGCCGACGCTGGCATGTACGCGGCTGCGTACGGTGACTTGGCCCTCGCGCAGCTCGTTTGTCCGTACATTCGCGTCGAGTTAGCGACGTGGCAGCCGTGGACGTCGTCGCGCACCTTTCAAGACATGCGTTGGAGCTCGCTTTTAGAGGACGACGCGCTGCACGAAGCCGCGATGGCGCTCGTCCAAGAGCATCTCCGGCGGTACCTTCCACACCTCAACGTCTGCTCGCCGACCCAGCTCCAGAACTTGCGGCGACTTGTGACTCTCTTGGCGCCCGAGAGCCGCCCGATCCATGCCGAGATGCTCACACAGTGCCTCTCGTCCGTCCAAGCGCTGGACTTTGCCAGCATGGGCGGCGTCGACCTCCGGCTCCTCAAGGACGGCGTCAAGGCGCTCTGTGCGTCGGATGCGCGCTACGACAGTGTGCTCGAGGCGCTGCTGGAAGGCGAGGCGCGCCACTGGATGCAGAGATGCGCAACGGCCGGGACGACGCGCAGTCATGTGCAAGGGATTGCCGCCGCCGTCGAATTGTGGCCACTCGGCAAGAAGTTTCCAAACCTCCTCGTCAACTACGCGGTGCTGCTGCGGCGCTTTGTGGCCGACGCCACCTCGGACACCGACGTGACCTTGGGCCAGGACGTCCTCGCTCGGGTTGAAGCCAAGATACGCGGATAAGATCTATTGTTGTCATCGTCTTGATTCTTATCGCAATGGGTGCAGAGAGGAGGTGGTCGTGGGGTGTCATTCGCGGCAGCCTCGTACAAGGCGAGTGTTCTTCAAGGGAATTGTTTTGATCGAGGGCTTCTTGCATCCTTGGTTGCAAGAAACGTGCTGTGCAAATAGCAACTAGCCGACCAGCAGATGATGGCATTGGCGCTGGATAGGGTCGTTCGATAGTCCAACCCACAACAGCACGTTCGATTCGTTCTACCGTGTTTTACTGCTTATACCGGGACGCGGCTTATAACAGGATCTGATAATTTTCTCCATGAATTAATGTCGAATCTTCAATTGTGAGAGGTTTACCTCTTCTAGTGGATGACCCTGCAAAGATGATAAAAACCTGTAAGATTTTATTGGTGCTTGATGGCCACGCACACGAGGTGGCAGGATTGCTGAATGAGTGAAGCCCCGAGCCAACCCAAGAAGCGGCAGAAGTACTCGTACGCCGACAAGTACGAGATGGTGCTCTACTACGAGGCCAACGACCTCAGTAGCACTGTCGATCGCTACTTCCCCAGCCTCGCGAGCTCGAAGCGCCATAGCGCCAAGAATCTCGTGCTCGACTGGGCCTCACCCAAGAACCGCGCCAAGATCGAGGCCAATGCGAAGAGCACCAAGACGAAGAAGAAGTTCAAGATACGACCAACAGGTCTTACGCTGGCGCTACCAACGGCTTTACGCGCTGCAATTTCGTCAACAAAGAACGTGCAGATGATGTCTTGGAGGACAAGGAAGAAGTTGATCAAGACCTCATTGAAAGGCTCATGCAATGTAACTTGCATAGCGACGAGATGAGCTTTAACGACAGCACGATTGAGCTGTGACGAGTGAATAGAAGCATTTCTTGTCAAATCTTATGCGCACGATTGTATGGAAAAATGATATGACTCGATCAAATTATGGTGGAAAAAACTTGAACCATTTCCGCATGGTTCAGCAAACATGGCGTCCCGGTATAAGCAGTAAAACACGGTACTAGTAGCTCTGTACCCGCGCCAACGTCAAGGATCGGTCTACGTACATTAGCACCTGCTAGAGAACGACAGGTAGAATGCAATGACAAGGGTCCCAGCTCGCGCACTGCCGCGTACGTCGGCGAGGATGTCGCGCCAGCTCGGCAGAGCCGTCCTCTGGATCTCCTCACGCCGCATCTATGTCACGCACTTTATCGAGATGCATACAAATCAAGAGATGAAACGGCGAAGGTGCGGTTTGCTGCTGCATCGCGGAGTCGTCTTCGGGCGCATTTGGCGATTTCAAGCATGGGCCTCCGACCGCTGCTTCTGCTGCTGCTAGCGCTCGCCGCCCACGCCGTCCACGTCACAGTGTACCGCAACGGCGAGTCGGTGGACGGCGTCGCTGTCGACGTCACGCCCGCCATGGCGACATCTGGGCTCGACCTCGCGACGCATCTCTCGACGTTCGTCCCTGTCGATGGTATGCTCGACGACGCGTCGGTCAAAACCATTGTCGCCGATCGCGTGTACAATGGTCGCGGGCAACTCGTCGAGTCCATCGACCAAATCGAAGAGAACGAGCGTCTCTACCTCGTGGCGCCAGGCCTGCTCTTTGTCTGGCCGTTTGTCGAGGTACCCATCCGCCTCTCTCGCTCGCTATGTATGAACCGAGGCACGTAGCTGGGCCACACGGTCTCGGTCGAGTCGACGCAGAGCCCGACGCAGAAGCCGATCGTGCTCGAGTCCTTCAACGAGTCGCCGCGAGTGTTTCTCATCCACGACTTCTTCACCAACGACGAAGCCGACGGCCTCGTCAAGCGTATCCTTGAGATTGACAACGAGCATTCCAAGCTCCAGCGGTCGTTTGTCGGGCACCAGAGCGGCGCGAAACTGTACATCTTGTCTTCTAGCTCTCAGTCCAATCCCACGTGTCATGCTAGGACGTCCACGGTGCGTACGAGCGAGAACGCGTTCGACTCCGAGTCGGAGATTGCCGTGAGCCTCAACAAGCGTGCGTTTGACCTGCTCGGCATTGGCGACTACCAAGGTAATTTTATCGTTTTTTCCGTGAAAAAAGCGTTCATGTGGGAGTAGATGACATGGCCGACGGTCTCCAGCTGCTGCGGTACCAGCAAAAGCAAGCGTACATTCCCCACACGGACTACTTTGGTGTCGACACGAGCCCCGACTGGAACTGGAACCCGAAAACCGGCGGCTCCAACCGGTACCTTGTTGTCTGCCGTCTTTCTCGCTGGATATCTGATGCCAACGTAGATTTGCGACCGTGTTTCTGTATTTGAGCAACGTCACGCACGGTGGCCAGACGGTGTTTCCGCTGACCAACATGCCGGAAGGCGTTGCCCACGCCCAAGTCCCGACCGACGACGAGCTCGGCATCTTTGAAAAGGGCAGCTGGGAAGCCAAGATGGCCATGCAGTGCCACACCAAGTACGCGCACCGTCTCTTGGCGAAGAGCTCATGGACCGCGTAGGCTGGCGTCGTATCCGCGCAAGACGCACGCCGTCTTGTTTTACAGCCAAAAGGGCAACGGCGAGCTAGACCCGATGTCGGAGCACGGCGGGTGCCCTGTCCTCGATGGCACGAAATGGTAGAGGGCTCTCTCGCGATTCCAGGAGCTCATTCGCGGCTTAGGGCGGCGAACCTTTGGGTATGGAACCGGCGTCGGTACGGGCTTGACGGGACCAAGATTGACGTGACGTTCTACAACAACCTCGACGTGCCCATCGAGCTCTACTGGTCAACGACGCGCATGCAGGAGATCGCAGCCCACAGCCAAGCGTTCTTCAAGTCGTACGACGGCCACGAGTGGACGCTCAAGGACATGGACGGCAACGAACTCCGCACACATCGCCTCGCGCAGGCCGACGGCCTCTCGCAGTCGATTGCCTTCCCGGTCGAAACACCGACGAAAGACGAGTTGTGATTGACAATCTCTATGTGGTACCCGTTGTCAACATACTGTAAACCGGTAAACAATTGCACACGTTAAGAGATCAAGACAGTACGCCACTTTAGAGTGGGCCGCAACCCACACCGTAATTGACATTGGTCAGACGCTGGGAATGGATAGATAGATAAACAGATAGATAAATAGTTGTGCATGTGGATCGCAGTGTGCTTGTTGGTTTATTCCCCTAGCCCTACACCCAACCCTACTTACAGCTGCTCCGTGGTTGTTTTAAAAAAAGTCAGCACTGCCCTGCAGTCTCAGTGTCGGCAGCCGCGCGCGTTCCAGGGCCGCATGCGCGATCGTGTCGTACGCGTTGTGGCTCACGTCGAGGCGCTGAAGCGTCGGGAGGTGCGGCAGCACGCTGGCAAGCGCCTCGATGCCGGCGTTTTCAATGTAGTTGAGAGAGACATCGAGCACCGTGAGGCTCCGAGCCGGCAACTTCTTGGCTAGAGCAATTGCGTGGTGGTCTTGAAGACTATTGCGGTGGAGGTGCAGCACCCGAAGCGTCATGAAGCCACTCGAATTATCTTGTCGCCACCGCATCGATCCTTGCTGGGCCGTCGCCTCCACGAGAAGAAAAGGCACCGGATCGTAGTACGCTGCTGCTCTGTTGGAACCTCGAATAACGACTGTACCTCGTCCTAGTACAGATCGTTGCAACCCGAACCCTGAGCAGCGTACACCACAGCGAATTTAAAAACGATTCAAAAGCCCTCGAGCCAGTGACGGGTCAGGGTGATCCAACCACGACTCCGCCTCGCAAGCGTACAGTGTCGATCCTATCTTGCACGTCGTGAACCGTTTGGAGATAGGATGTCGTCAATCAAGCGCTAGCGAAATGCAACCTCGTCGTCGCCATGTCAAGGCGGCGATGTCAAGGACAAGAGGCGCCATGCACCAAGGAGCCCACGGTAGCACTGTCGACGCGCTCGAGCCCGGCTGCAGACCATCGGTATACGACAATCGTCTCCTTGATCGCATACGAGTACTGACGCCGTCATCCATCACTCCGCTCCACGACATTTCATTGCCTACGACCGTGTCGCCTTTTGGTCTAGAACCGGATTGTATTACTTTGATCGTAGACTGTGGCTGCGTTCGGTCGCGGCGCTCTCCGCCAAACGGCAAGCCCGACGTCTCACGTGAGTACCTCCAACGTCTGCGATCAGCCAGCGCCGAGGTTGCGCAAGAGTAAGAACTGGTTCGACTACGATCACCGGTACGTGCTGCTGCTACCGATCGGCGTGCGATGGTGCCTCGTGGTTGTGGCCGTCGACGCGCGCGACATTGTGTGCCACGACGCGAGGCCACACGGTCGAGGAGCGCCTTGGTCGCATCGACGCCACGAGTAAGCTCTTCGGCTCCATGCTGCTGCGATCAACGGAGCGTCAGGTGCCCACCCTGGCACGGAAGCACGACGACGACGGCATGCATCTACCTCACCCGGTCCTCGTCGATGGCCCCACGGATACGTTTTGCGCGTCGTAGATTTCAAATGCGTCAACACCGGCAAAGCAAAGCAGTCGAGTGTGGTAAAATAGTAAATAAGTTGTTGGATAAGCGTTTAGTTGGGCGTCGACAGCACCACCTTCTTCTTGCTCTTGTGCTTCTTTTTCTTCGACTTGAACGCGTCGCCGTTGGGCTTGGGCTCGTTGGTGGCGGCCACCACGGGCTTGGTCGGCGAAAGCTTCTTGGTCGGCGTCGTCTCGGCGTCCGAAGCCTCGTCGTCGTCGTCGTCCTGGGCCGTGGGTTCCTAATCGCATACAGAATTGAGCCATCACTATTCCAACTACATATATAGATCTAGATATGGAGGAGAGAGATGTAGCGTGGTTATGACTCGTATGAATTCGATAGGAAAGACCAAAAGCCTTTTGCAATCCCGTGAATGGGAAAGCCGAAACCAGCCTTAAGGACCGCGCGACGTAGCAGCATGAAAAACTCATGACGGCGCTACAGGTACTATCCCAGATGGTCTGGACCCCCGACCAACCGCAGCATCGTGCCACAAGGACACAACGCTGATCGGGGGTAATTTGCAAATGGGGAACACATGCACACATGCAACATGCACATAAGTTGGACATGCAACGCACCTCGGCCTGGGGCTGACGCGGGCGCTTCTTCGACACGTGCGGCTCGCCCGCGAGCTCGTCGTTGTGGGCGATGCGGGCGGCGGCCTTCTGGATGAGCTCCTGGAGGTCGTCGACCGTGAGCTTGTTGATGGCCTCGGCGTGGTCGCCGACCGACTCTTCCGGCGGGCCTGGCTGGTAGTAGCCGGCGAGATGCACGA
>NW_012156560.1:29370-32546 GCF_000151545.1 Saprolegnia parasitica CBS 223.65
GTATGTATTCAAATCGTGTGGAGTAGAATGGTGTGCTAAGCTGGATATAGTGTGAAATACAAGACTGAGTTTGAGCGATCGCCGGGCACCAGAAAGGGTGCCAGAGGCCGACACCTCGCGTCGTACTGACTCCTTGCGCTCATCGTCGACTGCTATGGTGCCCTGGCGGGAGTATGACGGCGGCTGGTTTCTAAAACGAGGGTGCCCACTTGAACCGTTGATCGCTTCTTGCTACGCCGACACAGGAAAAGTGACCGCGAGAGACGGACATTTGTGTGTCCTCAGCAAACATTCCATTATGGACTGAATGCTCTATGCTTAAAGTATTGGTGTGGACCGTAGCAGTTTGGTTGATGCGGGCACGCGTGGCGCCACCTAAGCTCGTCGTGACACTCGGCTCGTCGTTGCTGGAGACGCGAACTGGGTTAACTGGATGCGTGTACAATATCGCAACAGATATGACTTGAATATGCATTGAGATGACAATATTGTCCACATTCCACACCAAACGAGTACACATTGCTCTTCGAATGATGTACAAAAGCAAGTCGACGGCCACGCCAAAGCCGACTTCAACGTCCAGCGGCGCGAACGATCCGGATAAAGTCGTTTTGTCCAATCAAAGGCGCGGATTCGATTTAAATAGTTGCATACAAATACCAAGTGGTGAAAAAAATACAAAGGCTGGGGACATGCGCCATTGTGTCCATCAAGCTCGAAGGCGATCATGTCGGCCATCGTCAAGGGCAAGAAGGAGTACCTCGCGGACCAGAAGGCCTTCATGGCCCACTTCCAGGCGCGCCCGCTTGCGCTGCAGCTGGTCAAGTCGACCTTGCTCCAGGGCCTCTTCATCGTCAACGGCTACGTCGAGTCGCTCGACCTCGAGAACGACGACGAGAGCGACGACGACGAGCCCAAGGCCGACAAGCCGGCCTTTGTCGCACCGTCGCCGCGCGAGTTTGTGATTCGCTGCCAGCTGCACTGCGTCAAGACGCTCAGCAACACGACGGTGCTTCGCTCGCTCGAGTTCATCTCGATCCGCATCCTCGACGTGCGCGTCGCTGGCAAGCTGGTCAAGGACGTCACCAAGGTACGCACACGTGGCCTTTCCACACAGGCTGTCTCATGGCCGATGTCTCTAGTCGGCTCTGCGCAAGTACGCGCGCCACCAAAGCGCGACGACGGCGGCGTTCCAGATCGTCAAGACCGGCGTCCGCGCGTCCGTGCTGGGTAGCGTTGCGATTTTCCTCGTCGAGGAGATCATTGCGATCTGCCACGCGATCCAGTGCAAGCTCCAAGCGACGGCCATCGAGACCGAGCGCCAGCTGCTTCAGGTGACGCTTCTGGGCTTGCGCCGCTGCGGCCTTGCGATCGTCGGGTCTGCGGCCGGCGGCGCCATCGGCACGCTTGTCTCGCCTGGCAAAGGCACGCTTGTCGGCGCGCTCGTCGGCGAGACGCTCGCGTATTCGTTCTAAAGCGTCCTGTAAGGCTTGTGGCCGCAATTCCTAGACCTTGGTTGCTTCCCTCGTCATGGCTGTTGCTTTACACGCACACTGCGAACTGGCGCGAGAGAGTACCCATCGTGAAAAGATATCAAGCCCCGGTAGCACAGCAAGCTCAGCACCTTAGTCGTGCAGTGCGCTAGTGCTCTTGCATCCGGCTGGTTGAGGGCCAACGTGGCGTGAACGTGGGTGAAGCTTGGAAATCCCACACGATTTACACGTATTTCACGTGGTTATCGCTTCTCACACAATGTGGGTATCGTTTCTCACGTGACGTGGTAATCGATTTCCACGTGGCCGCCTTTCCGGCGCTGTGCGATTGTGACACAGCAAATGACGACGTCGCCAGCGTCCATGGTGGCTGCCATGACCGCGACCGCGCGCCAGGCGATGCACACGCTCGGCCTCGACACGGAAGACATGTCGACGCCGGCGTCAACAGTCGGCGCCTTGGATGCCGCCGTGCGCAACGCGATGAAGGCATGTGGCCTGTACGAGCGCACGCGATCCGCCAGCAAGCGACCGTACCTCGCCGACATGGCGCCGCCGCTGAGCCTCACGGGGTGCATCGTCGCGGCCACGCTGGCTGCCGGCACGGTGGCCATCGGCTACCACTTGACGGACGACGCCGAGAAGGCCAAGGTGGATGTATCGCCCAAGACCGTCGGCTTTTGGGCGTCGCGGGCAGCAAGCATCGTGGCGGTCAAGCGCCTTCTCGAGCTCAGCGCGCTAAAGTGCCTTGGGCCGCGCATCACAGACAAGCTTACCAAGGACATTGGCGAGGTACGTACGTCGCCGTCGACTTGCGTCGTAAGAAACCGGTGTAGTCGGCGCTGCGCAAGGCCGCATCGCTCGCCCACCCGGGCGCCCCCGCTGTGCGTATCCTGTACACGGCGGCGGCAGGTGTCGTCTTGACGCACGTCGCGGTCTTTAGCGTGGACTTGGTCATCGGCTTGGTGCAGTACTACGCGCGCGGCAACACCATGGCGCCGCTCCCAATGATGCTGCGTGGCCTCAAGGAGATGATGAACGCCACCTACAACGCGATGCTGAGCGCATACCTTGGAACGATTCTGCTTTCGCCTGGGCTTGGCACGGATGCGATGATTCTCATGTGGCGGCAACGCGACCCGACCACAGCGTTTCTCTACCTCTTGTGAGGTACCTTGTACTGCATGCAACGATCGAACCGGTAGATTTTTTCACGAAATGAGTTGTTGGGTTGGGATGCCAACGACGTCGACGGACTGCTGAACGGCAGCAAACGGGTCGTGCATGATGACGACAAGGCGTCAGCCAACAGACCACCTCGCAACGCCTCGCAGCACGGTTCATAAACCGCTTTTCGAGCCCCAACTCACTGGGATTAGGGATAGGTATCGTGGTGTGCCAAGGTATCGTGGCTCATGTTTGCCCAGAAGGACTCGAATATGTCGTAGCACGTAGTGTACTAGGGTTCACAATGGCATTGTACAATATTGACATTGAACTAAAGACTAGAGCAGAGCAGAGCACCGCGGGAACGCTCGCTCAGCGTCTCGGATGCCGAAAACAAGACACTGGATCTTTGCCTGTGGCATATGCCGAATTTAGCACATTGTGAGCGAGCTCGGGCAGGTCATGCTGCGCGTCGCAGGTCTCGTCGGCCTCGCTGGCCTCGGCCTCGCATCGCCG
>NW_012156560.1:32662-46867 GCF_000151545.1 Saprolegnia parasitica CBS 223.65
CCGTCCCGCCTACCCGACCGACTTTGTGCTATGGCAGCTCCGATCCCTGTGGCACCGCGCGGTATGTCGCTGGATCCGCGCCGCTATGGCCCGTCGCGCGCCGACGCGCTGGCGTCGTTGCGATTGCACGCCCATGGCTTCAAGTCGCTGAGCCGCAACACGCGCCTGTCGCTCGCAGCGCAATCGGAAATGGCCGATGCAACAGCTGAACCTCCGTCGCTGCCACCGCCGACAGCGCTCGGTTACGATGGTCGTTAAAATCGGCGGCTGACAGCATCGCATAGGCGCCATCAACGGCATCGACCACGTCGCCGAGCTCTGGGCGCGCAACATTACAGGTAGCACCTCACGCGCGATGCTCCGACTTGCATCTCGCTCGTCGCGTCGTAGGCCAAGGCGTCAAGGTCGGCATCTTTGATACCGGGCTCGCACCGTCTTCGCGGTCGTTGTTTCGCCACGTCCATGACATCTCCAACTGGACCGACGAAGACGACGTAAGAATTGCAGCCAAATAGCATGGACATTTCCAAGCGTAGCTGACGGATGGCAACGGCCACGGAACGTTTGTGGCCGGCGTCATTGGCGGCGCGGTCGACGGCTGCCCGGGCCTCGCGCCGGACGCAGCCATCTACGCATTTCGCGTCTTTCGCACCGACGGCGCGGTCTACACGTCGTGGTTCCTCGATGCGATCAACTACGCCCTCTTCCTCGAGCTCGATGTGCTCAACTTTAGCATCGGTGGCCCCGATTTTAAAGACACGCCGTTCGTGGACAAGATCGCGGAAGCCTCGGCCCACGGCCTGATTGTCGTACGACGCGTGATAGCATGTACGACGAGAGTCGTCAACGGTGCGGTAGGTGTCGGCCGCCGGCAACACGGGGCCGTACTACGGGGTGGTGACCAACCCGGCCGACCAAGTGGATGTCATTGGCGTCGGCGGGCTCACCGCCGACTTGACGCACGTACAACATCGTCCATAGTGCGATCGTGTCTGTATGATGAATCATTAGCTCGCACCGTTTTCGTCCCGCGGCCTCACCACGTGGGAGACGGATGTCGGGTAGCTACGACACTTGCATTGTGTTGGCAGAGAGAGTCGCATGCGAGGCATAGGTATGGCCGCGTCAAGCCAGACGTCGTCGCGCTGGCCGAGAACGTCTTGGGGCCGACCCGCGACGGCGCGTGCACGGCACTGAACGGCACGAGCATGGCGGCGCCGCTTGTGACGGGTGCGATCGCCCTTCTGCTCTCGGCCATGACACCCGCCCAGCGCCTGCGCTACGGCCACGTCGGCTTTCTCAAGTCGCTTTTGCTGCAGTCGGCGTCCCGCCTGCCGTCGCACCCGCGGTATAGTGTCAACTTTTTGACAAGGCCGTAGCCCCACCACGTCGTAGCGGCAACTCGAGTCTGCACAATGAGTGGCACCACGTCTACGAACAAGGCGCGGGACGACTCCACCTGACGCAAGCGCTCGCCAGGATGGAGAGCCTTATGGTAAGAGATGTGGCCACGCTCTCTACCTCCGTGCAGGCGCGAGCAGACCGAGGCTAGGAGGACCCGCGGCCGACGCTCTTGCCCGCGTCGCTCGACCTCACCGACTGTCCGTACATGTGGCCCCATTGCCGCCAAGCCTTTTACTTTGACGCGATTCCAATCGTCTTCAACATTACGGTATACTACCTTTGTTGACAAAAAGTGTGGCTCTACTGTATGAAATACGTAGGTGGTCCATCCCACGACCGCCACCAGTCGGTTTGCATCGCCACCCGTGTGGCTCCCCGGACTGAACGGCGATCTGCTTACGATTACGACATCGGGCACCGATCGTGTCGTGCACCCGTATACCGGCGCGTTCGGCGTCCACGTGTCGGTGGCCATTCCCGTCGCATCGCCGGTTCTTGCCGAAGGCCGGCTACGGCTGACGCTCACCGATGCAAGGAGCGTCGACCTACCACTGCGCATTCCATTGCAGCCGACGCCGCCCAAGCACCAGCGCGTACAACCATCAGACCGACGTCTCACGACATGCTATGATGATGTGGGCATAGATCTTATGGGACCAGTTTCGGAACCTCCAGTACCCGTCTGCGTACATTCCAAAAGACGATGTGCTTGGCGTTGACCCGTTCGACAACCACGGCGACCATGTGCACACCAACTTTGCCGACCTCTGGCTTTCGCTCATCGACGCAGGGTGCGTCCTCGCACGTCGTTGTCGTGTGGATGCTAGGGCTACTTACGTGTAGCTACGCCGTCGATATTGCAACTGTCGACTATACGTGTCTGTCACTGGCATCCTACGGCGCGATCCTGGTCGTCGACCCAGAAGAGCCGTGGTTCGAGGCCGAGCGCGACTCTCTTCGCGCAAGCTTGGAGCACGCCAACACGTCGCTCTTCCTTGTCGGCGGCTGGTACAATGAAGCGGCGATCGCGGCGCTCGAGCTATGGGACGCCAACACGCTGAGCTACTGGCGGCCGGTCGTCGGTGGCGCCAATATCCCTGCCATAAACGCGCTCTTAGCGCCGTTTGGCATTGCGTTCGGCACGTCCATATGGTCGTCGCTGCCACGCACCGATGGCGTCGGCGTTGTCTCGAGTGCGTCGCTCGTCCGGTTTCCAGTCGACGGCCACGTCTACTACACGCAGCTGCGCAACGTCACGCTGGCAACGATGCGCCGTCCAATGACCACGGACACGTGGGAGTCGGTGCCGATTCTAGGCCATTACCAGATCCCAGACGGCGGTCTGAAATGGCACCAGATACTAGGATGCGAAGGGGATTGATCGATGTGATGTGTAGGTGGCCGCATCGTTGTCATGGGCGACGCCGCGTGCATGGACGCAAGCAGCGCGCAAACCCTCGAGTGCTATGACGTGGTCCTCGAGCTCATGCGGTATGCGACGACAATGGAGCTGCCGGCGACGCGGGCGGATCGATGGGTGCATCTGGCTTCGAATCCGCTCGTCGCTTCGTTTGCGCCGGTGACCTCGCAGCCTTCGACCGAGCTATGGAAGCAAAGCAAAGTCGTGGGGCCGAAGAAGAAGCCCGGCATGTGTCGACCCCATGAGACACCGTAGTCCAAGAGCTTGAATCGATGGACATGTAGAGACAGACGAGGGTTCATGTTTGCAGTAAGAGTAGTTGCTGCCACAGGTTTTTACAAGTCACGGCTCGACTGCGCCGCGGCGAGGGCCTCTTCGCGCGCCGCCTCCAAGATACTCTTGGGCTTGCCTTCGACCTTGACGTCCTTGATCTTGAGCTCCGGCTTCTTCTCGGCCTTGGGTGCTGGCGCTGGCGCCGATGCTTGCTGCGAGCTCGAGCCCGAACCCGACAAGGCATCGTTCGAGGCGACAAACACTTTGGCTGAGTTGATGGCCGCACGAAACGCCGTCAAGCAGATGCCTTGGCTGTCCTTGGGGCGGACCGCGCGGTACTTGTCGCACGTGATCGCTTCCGTCGCCGTGAGGTGCGACTCGGCGTTCGGGTCCTGGTTGCAGTATGCTGAGCACGCCTCGCGCGAGCCTACATCACAGGTTACGCATGGCATGATGGCATATCTGTCGTCAGTACCCGTGCGGTAGGCCTCGACGCAGTTGTTGTAGAGCGCCGGGCGCGGCAGGCGGTCGCGGTAGCCCACGCACGTGCTCTCGTGCAGGCGGCCCGTGTGGCTCTGGCACGACGAGACGCATTGGGCGTGGTCCATGGCCATGACGGCCGTGGCAGCGGCGAGGAGGAAGAGCGCAACCTTGGACACGAGCTTCATGGCCGCAGGATGGATCTGGAAATGAGCCACCCACGTCAAGCGTCGCGACGGCTCGAAATTCTTTTGGCCAATGGCCTTTTCGGACAAAGGCCATTGGTCGATTTGTACGAAATTGCACCAATCATCACCGGTGCGTGCTTGAAAAGCTTTGCCTTTTATCCAATCCAAAGAAGAAAAAACGATCTTTCCGTTGGACAGAGCAGGCTCACGAAACCAACGCGCAGCCCCAGGATGCTGCCAACGGTCGTTCGATATCTATTGCAGGACTCGACCTCAAGACAACCTTGACACCGAGATACGACCAAGCGACCATCCCTGTTGCTGGTCTTGCGGTAGCACCGGTTGAATAGCCAGTCATTTTTGCCAAGGGCTAGACAAAGCTGGGCAATAAAGAAAGATCTGCCCGAGAGATTGCAACAGTGGGCGTACGAAGCTGCTTCGCTTCAAGAGGCGACACGTTTCCAACCGTCCCGTTGAGGTTGTCGTCGGCCATGAAGATAGACGAGGCTCTCCTGACACGGACGACCAAAGCTCGGCAAAGCAGTCTCGCCCGTTCCCAGTTGAACTGGGTGTTGCTCTCACAAAGAAGACGACGGCTGCACTTCTATGCCCTCTTCATGCGTGTGGTACAGCACGAGTTCAAGTGCGCTTGAGAAACCTTGGCCAATCAACGCATATCCACCATAACCATGACGCACCAGTACATGTCAGACAACATGCACACACTAAGTTCTTACTCTTGCGTCGAACGACGGCACCGGCATAATTACGTGTTGTTTTACATGACATATTATCGTTGGCTTCAACATCCAATGCACTAAGCTACCTCCATATTCAACTTGCTCGCCGCCGACCGGAACGGTGTCATGATCTTGCCGGCAGCCACCAGCCGCTGGTACGGTCACTCAAGCCGTCCATTTTCTTTCCAGCTAGAACACTGTCAAGGCCGGACCAACGATTTGGATCTTGGTGCTGAACGTCGCGTTGTGCACGGACTACATTTGTACAGCGCTGACTTGCCAAGAGAGCGGTCAAGTGCGGCTACATCGAGCGCATGTCGAGCGTCGTCTGCGGCGAAGAGCCGCAAGTGAGAGACGATCCGGAGCTGCGACGGTGGCGGGTTGAACCCGTCTCCACCAAGCGATTGTCCAGCGTCCTCGTGAAATTTTGTTTTTACGTCGCTTTCTACCCTCGGCGGTTGGGTCCCACCACGGAATGGATCTCTCCGTATTACGCAGCTCACTCCCAACGACCAAGTGCTGGTGTCGACTCCCACGCATTCCGGCGTAGCACTCGAAGCCTTTGTAATAAGATAACGCGGAACGCGTTCCTATATGTATATACGCTTCCCACAGTTGAAGCCATCTTTTCCTTCTCGTCCTTGTCGGGGGCTTTGAGAGTGGACGCAGCACATGACCAAGCCGGTGGCTC
Organism: Saprolegnia parasitica CBS 223.65; assembly: GCF_000151545.1. Taxonomy (NCBI): domain Eukaryota; phylum Oomycota; class Saprolegniomycetes; order Saprolegniales; family Saprolegniaceae; genus Saprolegnia; species Saprolegnia parasitica. The sequence goes on from NW_012156560.1 coordinate 37,859, forward strand.
TCATGGCGTCATCGAGGGCTATGAGCGTCATTACCGATCAGAAGAAAGCGACGACAAAGCCGATCACACGCGCTTCAATGACGCAACGACTGCGGTGATGCGTACTAGTACGCGCGAAACATGTCCGTATGTTGCTGCCGCTGTGGCCAACGTCTGCAAGATGGAGCGCGTAAGCGCACGTTCGGTACGCGTGCATGCGTCGCGGTCAAGGTGTTGAGAGAGACCATGCGACCACGTGGGTGGTAAGTTGTGAGTGGTAGACGTTGAGAAGGTCCAAAGCGTGTGGCTACGAGCCCTCTGCTCTCGCTGCTCGCTGGCTTGCTATTTCCAGCGTTGACCGGCCGGCGCCAGTATCTATTGACAGCGCCATCATGTCGGTGGCGCCTTTTTGGTTGGCCTTTTTTTCTAATTCGTGGCTTTTTATTCTATTCTGGTCTTTTCATGGGATGGATGTATGCAATAGAATGCAAACCATGGAAATGAAGTCTCTTGGTGTTTGTATGGGCATTGTATTGTGCAACGATATCCTATTGTTGGTATGCAATATAAACGTTTTCAATAAAAGCGTCGCGCCTGCGTTTCACAGGGTCACACACACTGCAACGATGGCGATCGAGGGCGAGACGCCGACGTCGCCGTCCGCCGCCGCCGCCAGCCGCCCGACCAAGAAGCGCGCCGGGTACTACGCCGACCCGACGTCGCCGATTGCCTCGACGCCGCTGAAGCGCCAGCGCGTCGCCACGCCAGGTACACGCGAGCGAGCGATATGACCATGGACCGACGCGATGCAGTAGCACCGACATCGACGACGACCGCCAAGCCCACCGACGACGCCGACACGTGCACGCGCAAGCTCGACTTGGACGACGATGACGACTCGGACAGCGCGCCCGAGACGAGCGACCTCAACCTCTTTTCGCCAACGCTCAAGGTCGACAAGAAGAGCGTTGCGCCACGCCCGCCGGCGGTCGTCGAGGTCAAGGCCGCCGACGAAGCGCCCGTCGAGGAAGCCACCGACGATACAGTGGTCGAGCTCGAGTTCAATCCGTGCGCCCTTGCTCGCGATATATGTCGCAATGCTAACGTTGTGGCTGTAGGTTTTACTTTATGAAGACGCTGCCGGCGTACGAAGATGTCCAGGACTTTGTCCGGCCCGTCGCGCTACCAAAAAAAGATGCATCGTCGCCCAAAGTCTGCCTCGTACGATCCTTTATCGTCGATGGTCTTGGATCTCATGCGCTGTGTAGGTCCTCGACCTCGACGAGACGCTCGTGCATTGCTCGGTCGATGATGTGGCCGACGTGGATCTCAAGTTTCCCGTACGTTTTCTTTGTTTTGAGTAGGGATTGAGTCTCATAAGCGTGACTAGATTGATTACAATGGGACCGAATACACGGTGTCGGTCAAGAAGCGGCCGTACATGAACGAGTTTCTGGCTCAAGTGTCGGAGTGGTTTGAGGTCGTGGTGTTTACAGCGTCGCAACGCGTGTACGCCGAGACGCTTCTCAACCTCTTGGACCCGTACGGACAGTACATCAAGTGAGCTATCGCGCTGGAAAGTGGAAAACTTGTCTTAAAAACTGTGGACGTAGGCACCGACTGTACCGCGACAACTGCCTCCCCGTTGAAGGCAACTACCTCAAGGACTTGAACGTGCTCGGACGCGACTTGAGTCAAGTGCTTTTGATCGACAACTCGCCGCATGCGTTTGGGTATCAAGTCGACAATGGCATCCCGATCGAAAGTTGGTTCTCGGACGAAGCCGACGACGAGCTCCTCAAGCTGCTGCCGTTCCTCGAGAGCCTCGCGCACGTGGACGACGTGCGGCCGATCGTCGCGCGGCAGTTCCAGATCCAGCGACTCATTGACTCGGCGCAACTCGAGGTCGATCCCACCACGTAGGTTTTAGTTTCAAAATTACCACATATATACACTCTACTGCTCGACGTTGATGGATTGCAAGCGGACGCATCGTCACAAGGGAGGAGACGGATGCATTGGTGCCACCACACCGAGATGAGCCCGAGGGGCTTGCAGCGACTGCAGCTCCACGCATATCCTTTCTCATCTAAATGATGCTGTTGAATGACAGAATGACGTGGTGCTCTGTCCATGCAGCACAGCAACCATCATTGGCGCCAAAAATGATGGTGGTAAATCTATGGGACCGAGACGGTCGCCTGCTTACGAAGGGAAGCAACCGCGGTGAAGATGACGCAGTGGGTGTCCGAGGGCTGCCTCCTCAAGTAGCGGTACCTGGTAGCCAACACGGGTGACGCCGTGCATCGTCTTTGTATCCGTGCCGTCAACGTCCACTGCCACTCAATTGAGTTTCCGCATCTATCGGTTTCGACTACAAAAACTCAATTGGTGTGGGATTGAGTTTGAGACGGTCTCGCCGCGCCCGCTGATTGGCGGATATCGCATCATAGAAAGCGCGCCAAGGCCCGTCGCACTACCGCCTGGTCATTCTTGCTTTGGCCACGGACGACGAGGAAGAGGGAGATATATGGCGTCGCTCACAGTGTACAAGATGGCTGAAGTCGCGGGCCACACGACTGTCGACGACTGCTGGATCGTCGTTGGCGAGACGGGTGCCAAGAAGGTCTACGACGTCACCAAGTTTTCGGACGACCACCCGGGCGGCGCCGACTTCATTTTGAACCACGCTGGGAAGGACGCAACGTCGTTGTTTGAGCTCTTTGGGCACTCGACGGACGCACGCAAGACGCTCGCCAAGTACCTCATTGGCGTCCTCGACGAAGACGACGCTACGGCGCCGTAGCTTTTATTAGTATTTGGTAAGGTAGATGAATGAATGGTAGTATGTATACAGTTGTGTGGGCCGCACCGCGCGCCTGGGGGCTGCATTGTCTGTGCTGCTCGGGCCACCGCGACCTCGAGGCCGTGCAAGGGTAGAGCGGGCGGCTTGATGCTGTTGCCGGGCCTGAATTTGACGGGTGTCCCAGCGATGGCGTTGATCTACTAGTGTCCATCGGTGTACTCGCCCGTGCAAGCCATTTATATTCCTCGGAGGCAGCAGACAATGTTGAACCAAACCGATAACATTGTGTCAATAGCGCGAGGCATCAGCTGGTCGAGTGCGTCTGAATCTTGACAGCGCAGTGTTGGTGGCCAGGAAAACAGCCTGTCGACAAGCTCCATGCAACAACAGCATCTTGTCCTTTTCCCAGCTGACTCCATCGCGAACGTACTTCTCGCGGCACTGGCATCCGCACTTGCAGCGTCCACACATTTGCGCTCACTCCGTCTCTCGAACCAGCGCTTTGATCGAGCAGACGCGGACGAAGCAAATTCTGAAGGCCTTCTGACTGCCTTGCCAGCCTCGCTTCGCGTCCTCGACCTCCAGTGCAACACGATCTTGCTACGCACCACGCGATTGCTCTCGCCAAGGTGCTACCGTCCTCGAGCCTCGTTGTGCTCGATCTCTCCCGCAACGTCGTTGGCGAACCAGGGATCGACGCGATCGCTCCAGCGCCTCAACCTCCCGGGCAATTATAGCGACGTGCAGGATGTTTGAACGCATCCAGCTAGAACTGCCGTCCTGGACGCTGCACTGCTAGTGTCTTATCTTAATACGAATTCAGGCAGTTTTGCGCCGCTCTTGTGTGTCTTGGAGCTACATCAATGACGTTTGGCTACAACATTGACGACAACACGGGACATCTGTCCATGGCTGGATCGGATGAAGGCGTTGGTCGCAGCGCCGTACGTGGGTCCTCGCGCCGCAATTGTATGTCAGATCTTGTTTCGTCTCATTATATGTAGGCTGGGGAAGGTGGGCTGGTGGCAGCTGCGAACGCTAGCGCCTTGAATCGCTCCGATGCCGCGTCGAGCACTGGCACCGGGATGATCAGCATCTCCTGTGTCATCAACAGTACTGCGATCATGAGTCGACAACTGTCTTCTTGACGCTACCTCGGCTGGCGCAGGGGGCGGCTGCGTGGCCTACACAACAGCCTCAATCCATGCGAGTCCATTGCCGAGACCACTTTGGTACCGAGTCGGGCAGAGAGAGATCCACCGCGTTGCAGTCCGCGTGCAATGGCATCGCCTAAGACTAGGTCGCACGACGTCAGACCGTACGAGGTGATTACCATCGAGGGGTCGAACTCGGGGGCAGACGGCGCGCCAGCGTCGGGAACTGACACGGAGTAGTGTTCGCAGCACGTGACGCAGAACGAGTCTTCGAACCGGTTCTCAGTGCCACACGCGACACACACCCAGTCGTAGCTGGCGCTGTAGCTCCCATTATTCGCGACCGTTTGGGCCACGGGGACTCCAATCGACGACGAAGTCTCGGGTGGAACGGTGTCCCACTCGCACAGTACTTCTTCGAGCGCGAGCTTGAGTCGAATCGGTAGCTCCATCCTAATAGCCGAGTTGAGAGTGTGGCGACGACGCCACTAGCAAAACGCACAGCTTCCATTGCGCTTCGTTGGCAATCGCGACGCGAAGGTCGGCGGCGTGTGTAAACCAGTTGCGACTAGGAGGTTAGTAGGAGGTTAGGGGGTTGGCGTGCGAGAGGATGGTACTCGGCGAGGTACGTGGTGATGCGCTCGACTTGTGTCGGGTTGGCGGGGCCGTTGGCGAAGCGCTCGATCGCGGCTGAGACGACAAGCGCGGTGGGGACGTCGTCGGCGATCCGCCAGCAGCTCATGCGATCCGCTAAAAATAATGCAATGACGCATCAAAACGCTTGCGATGAACAAGATTCAACTGGCTCAAGTCGGTGGACAGACTAATATCACTTGAAAATGGACAATTCCGTGCACGATCTTGGAACGCTGGTGTCGCCGGCTACCTTGACACGCCGACGATGGCTGCAGCGCTACTGGTATTGAAATCATGCGCGGTAGGAACGCCGGCGTGGTGAATGTCAGTGGCCTTGCTGGCTTGACGTGTACGTACTCGTCGCTTTGGAGCTCTTCAGCGTCATTGGTTCCTGCATGTTGTGGGCATATCGATTTGGCGAACACCAACTGGTATGACCCACCATCGTACAAGCAACTGCTCCAGCGCGAGCTTGTCCAAGCGAGACACACCCTCCACCGCAGTGATGCGTCGTCGACAAGACTGCATCCACGTGCCCCCGTTGGTCAGCATGTTCTAAACATTTGTCTGTATCTATACTTTTTCATCATATTCTTAATCGTCTAGTTGTTCATCTTGTACAGCAGCGCAAGGATGGCGATGAGGATCGGGAAGAGGAAGAGCGACGTGTTGCCGCCCGAGGTGCCCTTGGACGCGGTGACGGCTTTGGCGGCCGCAGCCTTCTTGGGCTCCTCCTTGAGCGAGCCAATGAGGTACTTGTCGAGCGCCTTGCGCGCGTCGGTCGAGTGGCCAATGTCCTCAAACTCTTCGTTGGCGTCCTGACCCGCCAGGTCGAGGATGATCTCCGGGCCGCCCGGGTGGTCGTCGAGGTACTTGGTGACGTCGTAGACCTTCTTGGCGCCGGCTTCGCCCACGACGATCCAGCAGTCCTCGGTCGTCTTGTGGGCCGCGACCTCGTCGACCGTGAACACCTTGAGCTCCTCTGCCATCTCTGCCGCTTCTTGGGAAATGACACCTGGCGACGTCGGGACCAATGTGCAAACTCGCCGCTTTTCTACCAATCAGCGGCCAGTGACGACAGCACCAGACTCAATGACGAGGTGGTCAAAGGCGGTGGGCATAGATACATCCAGGTATCTTTTCTCAAACTCAAACTCAATGTTTTCGATCGTGACGTTGATGGCAGCACGCCATAGCAGGGCCGTGCGTAACGCGGGAGAGACGCCAAGTACCCTTTTTGAGTTGGCGCGACAGGTTACGGAGGAAGAGCGATGAGTCATGAGTCATACCGTCGTCGCGTCGCAGGCTGCAACGAGGGATGCTGATGAGGTTGGAGTTCTCCAAGGAGGTGCGGCGATGGGAGCTGCAGCTTGTGGCTTCGGGCGTGGTGATTCAAGCGTGTTGCTGCCATCGGCTTCGCTCGCCTTCGCCGCGATGTCGAGCCTCTCCATGCAAAAGACAGCAAAGCAATCATCACATTTTATCCTCAACTCAACAGACCGCAGATACCTAGAGCATCGGGTGCCACAAGCGCGTTGCGATGGGGTCGTCAGAAGCCATTGGTTCGACGGGGTCCACCACGTTGTACATGGTGCAGTACGCAGCGTACTCGGCCACAGCCGCCTTGTCGCGAGTGGCGAGCGCTTGCTCGAGAAGGTACCGGCGCGGTGGCACATAGCAGTTGAAGCTGCTGGTGTCGTGGTCGCAGAACGTCGAAGACTTGCCTTGACGCAGGCAGCTGGCGCAGAAATGATAGGCAAAGGCGGGGCACTTGGAGCACTCGAACCAGATTCCTTGCATCGGCTGACTGCAGCTAAAGCAGGTTTCGTCCTGCCACACTTCAGTCTCGAGCTCGTTGTGGTCGAAGAAGGCGACGACCTTGGCCCACGCCTCGTCGCTTGTGGGGTCCTGGGCCGCAAAGGTGGGGTCGAGGAGGAACCGGTACAGTGCCGACGCACCTTGGCTCGTGTCGGCGTCGCCCGACGGTAAATTGGCTAGACACCACGCCAGCGACATCTCTAAAAAGTGCTTGGCTTCGTTGTAGTCGCCCTTGGCCCAGTAGAGCGCGCCGAGCTGGAAAACCAAGTGAATGTAGCGCTTGGGGGGCAGCGCCGACGCTCGGGCCCACAACGGTTGAACGATCGCCTCGGCCAACGCAAAATCACCGAGATAGTGGCACGCCGTCCCCAGGTTCAAGAGCGCGGCGGTCGTTTGGTCGTGTAGCGGCCCGTAAATGCGCTCCTGCACATCGCTCGTCTCTTGAAGTAAAGCCTTGGCCTCGACGAGCTGGCCGCGTTTATAGCAGATAATCGCGAGCAAGTCGCGCGTGTAGACTGTGTCCGGGTGGTTTGTCCCAAGAAGCGAGAGCTGCGCGTCCAAGCACTTGCGGAACCATGTGATCGCTTGGCCATAGTCGCAGAGGTAATAGTTGGACAAGCCAAGGATCGACATGGATGCAATCGCCGACGTGTGGAGGGGCCCGAGATGCAGAAGCGACAAGGCGTACGTCTCACGGCAGACGTCATAGGCCTCTGCTGCATGCTTGGCGATGATGAGTGCGCGGGCGTAGGCGTTGCGAGCGCCGCAGGCGGTCGCGGGCTCGAGGTCGTCCATGGCCAAGACATTCTCAAAGATCGCACGCCACACCGTCTCGTCCTCGCCGACGTGGCAAGACGCATAGCCCACGTGTGCCATGACGTGTGCGTAGTGAACATCGCGCACGTCGCTCGACTCGAAGAGGCGGCGGGCCTGGCCCGCAGCAGAAAAGACGGCGGGAAAATTGGCCTCGGTGGCGTAAATGTTGGCCAGACAGAGATACCGGTGGGCTGTATCAAGCGGCGAGAGACCCGATGCGATCTGCGCCGTCAGCGTCCGCTTCATCCAGTCCGAAATGGTCGAAAAGAGAAGTCGGTCGACGGCTGTGAACGATGTCTCGGCGCGAATGAGCTCAAAGATACCGTCGCGATCACTTGGAACGGTTGTCTCGGACGCCTCGCTCTTGATCGTCCCCAGCATATCGTCGAGCGCTGTTGGGCGAAGCATGTCATCCAGAAGCAGTAGTAGCTGTCCTGGCGCCATGGCCATTTCGAACCGCGCCTGCATCGTGACGGCCACGTACACCTCAAAGACGCACCAGCTCCGACGGAGCACGATCGGGTCGTTCCACGGGTGCATGATCATGACCACGTTGCCGATGGCTGCGAGCTGCGTCTTGAACGTCGACGACCAGTACTCGAACGGGTACGAGTGCGCGAGGTGCTGGTTGTTGTTGAAGACGCAAAACCAAACGACCGCTTCGTCAGCAAGACCTTGGCCGGCGAAGAAGGTGTCGAGGCTGTCGACGGTCTCCAAGAAGAGATAGCTCCAGGCGTGCGAGACATACCAATTGGCCTCGGACACAAAATGGCGCGTGGTCGCATCGTTGGCGAGGTGGTCGACGAGCGAGAGCTCGGTGGACTTGGTCATTGGCACGACGTGATTGAAGCAGACTTGGGCCGTCGTGAGACCCTCAAGCTCCTTGCGACCGCCGCAGGCCTCGATGAGGTGGTGGAAGTAGCGCAGCGAGACGCCGAGCGGGCGGGACGACGGCGACGCCGTGGCCATCGCGCACTCTGAAGTCTTTTGAACGCTGGTAACGTTAGCAGGTCATCACAACCCAACAGTTGCTGCCAATCAGGGATCGTTTTGAATAGTTAGCTCAATTTGTAATAATAACGGGGTGGGATTGTCAACCAGTGATTGGCAACCATCGATGAAATTCGGGCGGTGCTCCAGTCGATTGCCAGATGCTGCAGCTACAAGACCCGCCTCAGCGATGCTCGTCGATAGCGATTCAAGTGCTCACGCCTGACCGTCAACGCCATGGATGCTGCTGGCACTTTAACGCATTGATTTATCGCCCGAGAAGGTCAACGAGCCTAGTGTCGTTGCCGAAGTAACAAGGCCCAGCGGGGGCTCATTTTTGTTGGGATGCTAGTAGGAAGTTGTATAGGTTCCTTCACAATCATGATAACAAGCTAAAATTGCTATATCCGCGAGGCTGTTACCGGAGCAGCCATGCTTGCAGTCTGCAAGTATGGCACTGGTTCTGCCGTCTTGGCATTTGCAAGGTCGAGAGGACCTTTGCTAGTCGCTACGACACCAAGCAGCGACCGCCAATCAAGGGAATAACCCGCCAAGGGATCTACTATACCTTGCTGGCAGCACATCTGAGCTTGGTCAATCCGAGTTGAATACCCATTTTCATTGGTCCATATAAATACAAGGCGCCAATCGCATCGCACGGTTCCAATCCTGTCGGCCAATGGCATCCTCGCTAGGATCCAAAACACAATCTATTTTCGCCCTAAATCGGTTGAGGCTGCCCCATTTCGAGAGAGCCATGCCCAGCGGGTACCTCGAGAAGCAAGCCGCGGTCCCGATGATGCTTCGCCG